>NW_021320055.1:375205-381546 GCF_001605985.2 Dendrobium catenatum
TAGTTGGCATCCCCTATTACATCCATCTCCATATAAATTAAGTTTTTTAATGTGCAATAAAAAGATGTTTATATATTTAACTTATTAAACATAATTAATTTAAAAGTTAGTACATAACTAAAGCAATAAATAAATAAATAAATAAAGTAATCTTAAAGTAATTTTGATTTAGAAACCAAACTAATAGACCTCTACTCTTTTATCTTTTACATTGGCTCACTCTGCCTTTTTTTCTCATTCCTAGCCGGCCTTTTTGGTTTATTATGCCCATCGGCATCTTAGCATCTATAGGAAGGCCTTAACAAAGAAATGATTTTGTTTATCCATAATAAAAAATCTCATTTGTATTTTCTTCTTATCTTAATAATTATTTAATTATGATTTATCTTGCAAACTAAAAATTAAAGTTTCTAATAATTTTTTTTTTAAAATTTTGAGACCATATAGTTGATGTTCTATCGCTCTTAAGCTTTACTTGATTGTTGTTACGCGAGTTCAAAATTTTTCTTACAAATCTAATTTAGATGAGCTATTCTTATATTGAGAATTATTTTTTGTTTCTCCCAAAATTTTCATATTAATTTTTTGTTTTCGGTCTCATATATAAGCTTCTATTGGGATAACTTTTTTATCATTTTAAAGCAATTTTTTTTAAAAAAAAAAATTGTACGAAAGATACGTAACTGCTCAAACAACAATAACGATAATAATTGTTGCGTCCTAAAAAAATCATGGTGGTAGAGAGATGGAGTTTAGTGTTATAAATTTGTACAAAGATTCAACACACAAACAAATAAAGAGAAGGGGTGCAAGAGTCTTAATTAAGAGACTAAGATTTTTAGGTGAAAACCCCTAAAAAGGGGAAAAATAACATAGGGTTAGGCTCAATTAAAATGATTCTACTTATGTTTGTAGTCAATTACAATTGATGCCCTTTCGCGGGGGGAGGCCATTAGCTCAATGTTTCATATATAGCACATTACATGGTAGGATTGGAAGAATCTATGATAAGGGAGTCATTCTCAAGATAATGTTGTCCAATTTATTTGGATGGTAGGGTTGTATTTGGACAATCGAGATCAGAGGGACTATACTCAGAGTGCAATGGTAGTCGGAGGGACTGTAGTCGTTGGGCAACGGTGGTCCAAGGGACCATAGTTGGCAGGCAATGAAGGTCGGAGGCTAACTAGGGACCGTAGTCGGCAGGCGAACAATGGTTCGATATTGGTTTAGCAAAAGTCCGACAGTGGTCGACAGCCGGTGAAAGTCCATATGCTATCGATGGACAGAAGGTAGTACAGCTGCTATCAGCGATAATGTCGAATTCTGGCAGCATTCGACAGCTGGGCAATGGTCTGATGACGGTCGATGGAGGTTCGCCGGTGGTGGTGCTGGAGCTTTTGAAGCCTTGGAGCTTTCTCTAATTTATAGTCAAAAGGTCCCCCTTCAAGTAGAGAATGGGGTTCTATTATAGATTTGTTAGAGTGACATGCCCCATAAATATGGAGATGTTATGGGGCAGATTTGGAATGCCCCATCAGACATCCCATGTTAATCCCCTCATTATATAGCATTTTTCAAGTGTTTAGGTTCCTTAACCGATGTCAGAATTCAACGATCTTAGGTTCTTTGGATTCGTCTCGCTAAGCCGCTCGATTCAACTATAAGCATGTCATAATTGGATATCATTTGTTTATCCAATTTAAACTTTGAACCTTCCAAATAAGCTTCAGACCCTCGATTTGAACCCATTTGGGCCCAGATTGAACCAATTTTGGTGTCATTGGGTTCATATCTTTGAGACATTTAGTTTGTTGAAATTGGAGTTCAGATAATCCTGAATTTAATTTTGAAAATTTCCAACTTGAATTTGCCTCAAGATTTGTTCATGATCAAGACAATTTTTTATGGCGTATCAATAATAATAATAATAAATTAACATATGCTGATGCAAATTAGTTCGAAGTTAAAAAAAGTAAGATTTTTTTTTAATTGATGTATATTAAAAATTTATATTGCACTAATCTTAAAATAAATTCATTGACTTTCATGCTCATTCTGATAGAATTTGTATGAGGATATCTTGACAATAATTTGACTTTATATGCCCATAACGCCTAAAATTGGAGCAATATTGTTGTTTCATGTCTTGGGAATATGGCCAAAAAATTAATTTTGAGTGAAGTACATTCATAATTTGCAACGCCATACTTTTTGCCCGACAAATGTCATTCATGACTGATAGTTCCACAATCAAGTTTTTTTTTTCTTTGGAACGGGGTAATCGGCCAGCTGTCACGTCATCTTGTAACTCGTTTGACAATGTCCACTAATTTCTCAGCGAGTCTACCAGCAACCAACCCCATAAGAGCAGGACCCACAATTCTTTTCTCTCAACTTAAGGAATCGTGCCGTATGAGAGGGGATTCGAACTTGGGATGGGGATTCCCAACCAAGCACGCCCACCAAACCCGGTGGGATCACTATGAAGTTTCAAGTCTATAATTTTTATCATCATCTCAGACAATTTGGTAATTGTCATTGCAGGTTTGGAATATTATAAATTTGGCAAAATTTATATCTCCAACGATGTAATACGTTTGCACTCTGAATCTTAAGGCTTCGTTTGGGAAGGCTTCTTTGATGCTTCTTAAAGCAGCTTTTTATTGTACTAGAAAGCTGCTTCAAGAAGCAGCGAGAAAGTCATTCCAAACGAAGCCTAAATCTTTAAGGATATTAAACATTGGATTATCAGCTTCAAATATTGATTGAAACTTGTTCTAATATTGATCAAAATATGGCAAGCTTATAATCAAATATGGTTCGAATATTATTTGTATTTTAAATAAATATTCTAATAATATTCAAATTTGCTATTATCACAACCACAAAATAATTTTATTAAGATCCAAACAAGTTTCAATCAATGTTGGAGTATTATTTAAATAACTCCTAACAAAGTTGATCAAGAGTGGAACAATGTTTGATTAAACTTTGAACATAATATGGATTTATTTTTTTATTTTTTATTTTTTAAACAAACAACAATTTTATTTCACTGAATAAAAAAAGGACATACAAACCATGAAACCAAGGCCAAAGGAAAGCAAAGCACAAAATGACAAAACTAAATTACCAAAACAAGCGACAGATTGCAATGCAATCTAAAAGCAAAATATAAGTAATCCAAAATAGAGAGAACAAAGGCCCTAAAGCCAGTCGGAGCATAAATATCGCTTTAGGGTTTGACATATTTGAGTTATCTTTGAAAGTTCAGGGGAGGTTGTAAGCCCTCGTTGACCTATTCCTAGGCACAGTAAGAAGATGGGGGTGAATTGATTATTTTAAAAATTTATTTAACATGTAGTTTTTTTTTTTGAGATTTTTGCATAACTTAAAGCAAACAATGTTACCACCCGATGCGAAAGAAAATTAATGAAATAAAAATATAACAACGGTGATGATGAATTACTTAAATCAATGAATTACTTAAATCAATATATCATCAAATACAATTTTTTCAACATGCACTTTTTAGGAAAAATAAATCGCATAAATATAAAATGCATAAAGTAAAAAATCAAAACTAACACATCAAAATTTACAGTGGTTCAATCAAATAATGACCTACGTCCACTTCCCGAAGTCCTCCTCTCCAGATATTACACTAATGTATCTTCTTTATCCCTCACAGCTAGACGGAGAAGCCCTTACAATCTTTTTATCAACCTGATGTGGCAGAGAACCTTTCAATTCTTTTTCACCCTCATGGTGAAGGCAGATAACCTTACATTCCTTTTTTACTCTCCTGGTCAAGGAAGAGAACCTTGACAATCTTCGAGATAAAGTTCTTGTTCCTAAAGCTACCCAAGAAACCAAGCAAACAGGGGCGGAACCAGCTTCAATTTTGAGGGGGGGGGCAAGTACAATATAAAAATAATTAATTATTAAAAAAAAATATAAGTTATTTAAAAAAATTAAGCAAGAAAAAAATGTGTAATTAAATTGTCATGAAAAACACGAAAGAAAATATTAAAATTAAATTTGAAGAAATATATAGACATTTTAGGACAAGTTAGGACAAAATAATATTTAGGGGGGGCAAAAGTAATTTTTTAGGAGGGGCAAAAAAAATTTTTCTCTTTAAATTTTTTTTTTCTCTCCTATAAAAAACAATTTTTTTTTTTTGAGGGGGGGCAATTGCCCCCCCTAACTATATGGTGGTTCCGCCAGTGCAAGCAAAACGCTCGGAGGAGACAAGGCAGAGGCTTCCTCGGAGGAATCATGTGTAATCCCCTCCCACTCCTCCCTCATACACAACCTCTCTTTTCTTCTTCCCAAAGCTCTCCATGATCTCTCTAAAAGTTCTCTTTTTAGAAAACCCACAGCCAAAAGACTTGGAATAAGTCTATTAAGAGAGCTTAAATACAAGGCTTCATAAAAATCATAACAATTAAATTATGTCGACACTAATCTTGCAATACGATGACAGATTGTACAGTACGATTCATTCAAATAGCCCTGTTAGTAATGTACGAAAAAGAACTGTATGAAGAACAAGACGATGTACGATCAGTTCAAGTTTCTGAAACGAACATTCAATACAATATAAGGCATTATCCATTATGATTAGTTCAATTGAATTGGATTATCATCCCATACGATCGATGACAACTAATTATTCTCTCGTGTTGAGATTTGTTCTTATAGTACGATTGCTCCAATCATACACTATGATCTAATTGAATTAATTAATCCAAATTTGATCTCTTAATTACAAGATTGATTAGGAAAGATTTAATTATATCGTACAGAATGATTGGTATCGTATGATATAATTAATATAAATTTTAAATTTTAAAATGTTGCCTAAAATATAATTTGGTGGCTGAGATCTTGATTTTTATTGATCGTCATATACGATATAGATCGTATTATACGATTAGTATAAAATAATAATTATGCCAATTAGTCGTTACATTGGTTTTTTGAATAACTGATCGTCTAGTACAATATATATCATACCATACGATTAGTTTACGAAAAAAATTACACTTCTAATTTTCTCACTCACATGTGTGTGTGCGCGCGCGCGCACAATCACCAAATTTAGCATTCACCAAGTATAAGAAATTGACTTAAGAAAAGTAGAATTAAATAAAAGCAAAAATACAGACTCTTGAAGAACCTTAAACCTATTATACCTAGTCTTGAGTTGATCACTTGTTGCAGTGTACGATGGACCTAAAATGTTAATGCACAAGAAAAAAAGCTAATAATAAAATAACATGAGTTGACATAGAAACAATCCAATAATATTTGTCATCATTAACATCATACGATCGATGTCCATTTGCAACAATCTCTCCCTTTTTTATGTTGACAAACATATTTGTTATAATTGAAATTGAATCTGTTATATCCTAAACTACCCCCTTGCGCTAGTTTGAGTTTTGTTATACATACAAATATCTTCTTCAATCATAGCTGTGGAGAGGTATTAGACCGCTTGAATCACATATAGACCTATGGTGCAACAATGAAAATAGTGATGCAATTTGAGACTAATGATATTATTATGTTGAATATAAGAGAAAATGACGCAACATGTATCTTTATTGAATTCTGTCCTAATCATTTATATAAAAAATTTCAAAACAATATTTATTTTTAAATAATTTTGATTACTATTTCAATTTTCAACTTGGTACTCTTAACTCACAATTGTTACTTGAATAAAATAGTTTCAATTCATATGATCTTTACAATTACATTTTATAAGTCTCAACCATTAATCATAAATTTGAACATTTTATAATGATATAAATCTGATTTGATTTGGGTAACTTCAATACTTGTACACTCACATGAGACATATGGGGGGGAAATTCATGTGCAATGTGTTATAATATTGTGATTGTATTTAGTTGCAACAAAATTATTATGTGTTTTGCTATAGCTATTCCGATTGCGCTCAACTTGCTTCTACAAGAACATAATAATCTTTTTTCATTTAATATAATGCTTCTCAATGTGATTTTTTTACACTATCGTATCTACCTTGTAATATCTATACTTTATACTTGATACGTTATCAAGAAATTATCTTAATTGGGCACGAATCTCGAGGCAAAATCAGTTCGGAAACTTCAAAATAAATTCAAGAGCATATGAACTCCGATTTCGGCGAGCTTACAGTCAAACTGAGCGTCTCGGAAATACGAATCCAACGATACCAAATTCGCCCAATCCGAGCCGAAATGGGTCCAAATCAAGGACCCGAAGCGCTGTTGGAAGGTTCAAACCGCAATTTGAGTTACCAAACGGTCTCCGATTTTGAC
>NW_021320055.1:382076-438701 GCF_001605985.2 Dendrobium catenatum
CATTTGTAATCGACTGCAATACTAGTGGATTCATTCAAACTGGGCTAGGCCCTGTGGTTTTTCCCCCTTTTCAGGGGTTTTCCACATAAAAATCTTGGTGTCTCATAAATGCTAGACCCTTTTTCTTATCTGATTGCGTGCCGGATTTTCGTACAACGCTAAGATGATAAACTTTATATTTCTCTACCGCCGCGAATACTCCTGGACGCAACAATACTCAAAGCTTATTCAAATGTTATTAAAATTATATTCAAATTAATTTTAGTAATTATAAGTTTAGAACTATCCTTAATCTATAATAGGGTTATTTTAATCTAAAAAAGGACATATTAATAAAATAAATAAATAGCAGACATATTTTTCTTAATATTCGATATTATAAAACTTGTAAAGTCAAAATTTTCATGCTTGAAAATATTTCTTTTCCAACGATAAGGAAAAAACAGCCATTAAATTTTATAAAATAATTAGCAGAAAGAATATAACAGAAAACTAAAGGTACACGACAATAACAGAGTCGGTCACGGGCGTACGAATTACTCTAATTATTATTTTTTACTTACTATAAAAAATAAATAAATAGTCAGCCTTTTCGGCTCTCGATATATTTAAAAAATTTAAAATTTAGCACTTTCTCTTCCACAACATATAATCATATATTATATATATTTATTAATTGGCATTAAATTTTCTAAGGGGAGAGGAACAGTGTTCTGAAGTCATTACTCTTATATAGCTAATTCTGGAGTCTGGACTATTGGTTGAGAGCTTAGACTTCCAATTAAGAGGTCTTAAAGTCGAGTCTTTATGTATGCATTGTGTATGTGAATTTACCTTAAATATCTAAATGTCTCCAAAACCTTAAGACCTCAAATCTTGATATAAAATTTGAATTCAAAACTTCTAGAATTAAATTCATGATCATATGAACTGAAAGTTTTGGAACTTACAGTCAAATTGAACATATCAATAAGATAAATTCAATAATACCAAAATGGCTAATCCCAACGTAAATGAGCCCAAGTCAAAAACTTCAAACATTAATTAGATGATGAAATAATCTCTAAATTTGACATGCTTATAATTAAATCGAGCAGTTCGACGAGACGAATCCAAAGAGTCTAAGATCAATCAATTCTGACATCATTAAGACAAATCTTGAATAAAATTCTATTACTTAATCAAGTTTAAACTTAAGCTCATGCCCAAGTAGGGTACTGGAGCTTAACTCTACTCATTTGTACTCAAAGTGAAAATTTAAAATCAACACAACTCTCCTTGGCCTATTGGTTGAGAGCTTTGGCTTCCAACTAAGAGGTCTAAGGTTCGAGTCTATGTGTATGCGTGTGTGTGAGTTTGCCTTAAATGGCCTAAATGTCCCAAAAAAAAAAATTTTAAAATCACCAAAAACTAAACTTGGTTTATATTTAATAAGCCTTCGAATTATGCGTTTTTGGAAAATAAATACTCATGACCTAATAGGAGAAAAAAATTATACAAAATGAGAGTTCCTTAAAAAATAAAAATAAAATAAATTCCCAGATTGCCAAATGCCGCGGCCAAAGCTAGCTATTCCACATTTCCACGCGTAAACGACAAGGGTAAAACCGTCAACGCCACGCATCTCCGCCTCCTCCGAACTCCACCAATCTATCACCGACGAGCTCGCCGCCGACGACGCCGAAGAAAATGACGATGACGAGGAGCACGTTTTTAATAAGCTTTTCTTCTTCCCTTTCCCCCTCTCAACACCACCTGCTCCTCCGCAGCTGCTACTCTCACTCCAATTCCCATTCCTTCTCAAATACCCCGAAACCCAATCTCTCTCTAACCCTCCGCTGTTTTCTGCGATTTCCATTGCCGTCTTACCTGAAACATCCTGCTTTTTCTCACTCTCGAAGCAGAAGACAAAGATAGCTGCGGAAGCAAGGGAAGGATTTTCCCTAACGGGGAAGAACCAAGTGTGCAAATCCCAGGAGATTAAGATCCTAGCTCCACCATCGCTCATTTCGACGCGCTGGCTTCCGCGAAACTTCCATCGGAGCCGCCGCACATGGATAATCTTCTTCCCATCCAAGGTTATCGACAATCCGCCGTCGATATCGATCCCGATCGCGCGATCAGTTCCTCCGATCCTCACAGCCGATCGGTAAGATCCCATTCTCCTCCCGCCAATCCCTTTCAGCACCACGTGCTCCCTCCTCGATACCAGCATCGTTGGAGATCGCAGTTTCGCCTTCATCTTCCGGTGGGCTTCCTCGGTCATATCGCCAGCAACGAGGACGATCTCTCCGTCAACAGCGGCGGCAATGAAGAAGCCGGAAGACGGTTCAGGGGAGCCGGCGGAGGGAAATCGGGCTCCGGTTAGGTTCCAGGCGATGTAGAGTGTGTGGCTTTGGTGGGCGATATTGAAGTGCAAACGGCGGGTTCCCTTTCGGTTCCAGAAGAGCCAGGGTTGAATTTTGAAGTGGAGGGGAGAATTGTTGTTGTAATCGTCGGAAGCGGAAGGTGTCAAGTGGATGGATGCACTGAGGGAGAGGCCGAGGAGGGTACGGGACCAGCTCAGGGACGCAAGACCAAGTTGGGTTTCGTAGATCGAAGTGGACATGCTCGGTCCAGTCACCGTCGCAGCCGGCGGGCCGCCTCCGGTGCATCCCCTAAAGCAGGAAGATATCGGAGGCATGGCCTCAGGACTTCCCTGCTGTGATTCTTCTTCTAGGGTTTCTGCGACGCTGATATAGAGCAGGGAGCGCGCGCGAGAGAGAGAAAGATCCTTTTAGAGAAGAGGCGAGATATGGAGCTCAGAAACAACAGCTTTATGAAGACAACAGAAACTGGAGCAAAGAAGATTATTTTGTTTGGAGCCGGACTGGAGAGGAATACAACTATACCAATACGATTTATAATGTAACAGTAATAAGCTTAAATGAAAGGAAAAAAAAAATTATATACATACCTTTTTATAATATTCTATTTACATATATAATATTTAAAATTTTAATATTACACACATATTACTTTAAATTGTTTTAATATCAAATATGTCATTCATATTTCTTTCCAATCACTCATATTTATATAAAAGTGAACTATGAGTGGTATGTATGCAATATTAAAATTTTAAGTATTAATTATGCTATTATTTAAAAAAATAGGTAATTTATTTATATCCAAATTTTTAAATATTAAAAACATGAGGAATTTTAAAGAATCATTTAATGCAATGTTTTTTTAAATATGGAGTGTATGAGACCGATATAAAAGTTTTTGAATTTGTTTTGAGATTATTGTTCATATGAGAAATTTTTACAGTAATTTTGAAGTAAATTCATTGATTTTTATGTTGATCATTAAATAGTTTGTATTAGAATATATTGAAATAATTTTTACTCTTTAATTTTACAAGGTGATATGAATACGAGGCTGTCGATAAAATATGATTCTAACACTTGATATATTTATAATTAAAAATAGAAGGTATAAAAATATATTGAATATGTTACTTTAATATTATATTTAAAAAGGATTGTAGAATAATTATACAAAATTAAGAGTATTTGATTTATTTTTGAAGTTTTTTTAAAATATTTTAATAAATATTTGATTCATTCTTCTAGTTAGCTAGGCTTCTACTATACCTTATGAAGATAATGACTATACTGATCATTTTCTATCACCTAACTTTAGATGTCCATTGTTGTCTATCACCAATGCTAATCAGTATCTGATGCCTGCCACCATATATCTCTCTGCTTCGGCATCCCTCATCGCACATCACTTGTCATCAACCACTTTTTAAAATTCGTCACCTAACTCTACTATCGACTAATGCCCATTGTCACCCATCTATAATTCACTATGTCTACCAATGCTTATACTCTCTATCAATATTGACACCTTAATTCTTCTTCAACTACCATTACAAAGGAGATTCTCCACACTAGATATCTATGTACCTTCTCTAATTAGGGAGGACAACTCCTATGACATCCTTAAGAATATTTTTTCCTGTATGAACATCATGCTTTTGCGTCCTAATCTCGTGCAAGCTTTTCACTGCATTGATGACTGGGAAATTTATAAAAGTAGGAAGAGTATGTGCTATCTTTTACTTTGTACTATTGTCTACTACATCTTTAGAGCTAGAAATAACAGGTTATTTGGCAACTTGATTGACTGTCATACCACTACTGTTGCCAAAATCAAATGCGATGTTTACCATAAAACTTCAAACTGGAAATGCTCTCATATTCACCAGAATTTGTGATTCATGACCTTCAGCTGTTGAAGGTTAACTGGAATGCGCTTGAGCTGCTTATCGACTTTTTGGCGTTCCTGGACGGTCTTCATTGGCAACCAAGGAATGGAGTTTTGAAGGACGATGATGAACGCAATCAACTTCTACATCCCTTTGGACGGTCTATTCGGCAACCAAGGGATCCCCACATCCTTTTGGATGATTTTGGCTCCCAGGGAGCTCTTCACGATTATTGCAATATGAGTCCTTATGATTTTGGTTTCATTCTTTTTACTTACAGCTTTTTCTTGTTAAGCAGCTTTTGTTGATAGGGTTTTGTTGTGTGCTATATGTTTGTTGCGCTAGCATATGATTTTTTTTCATACCGTAATTCCTTCATTTTTGAATGAAATGGGCTAATGCCTCAAATTCTTGTTTCAATCTCATAATTTTTTTTTCTATTAAAACATTATTTTATACCCCCTAATAACGGATTATTCTTCAAAAATCAAAACATGCTGAGAGGGAACCACAATTGACTATGGCGATAATGGTTGACCACTAAAGGTTGACAAAGACGAAGCCTGGCCAATCAATCGTTGTGGACCTCACATCAGTAGTCAAGCATAAATCAATTGCCACAGGCCCACAATAGAACAAAAAATAGTCGAAGTCCGCTCGATAGTCTAATTGGCCGAAATTAAAGCACTAAAAAAAAATTTTAAATCACGATAATACATATTGAATGTAGGATTTCAATTTGTATCCGACCGAATAAGCAATGAAATGTAGTGACATATCTCTGAAAATTTTTTTTGTACTTGATTTAAGTCTTGACGTATATTTATGTTGAAAATTTTTTAAATTAAATTTAGAATAATTATTCTTCAATTTTTATTAATTTATGGTTGAACTGAATTTCTTGATAAAACTAACCAAATAGCATCAAGGTGATTCGATTCAAATATTTTTTTTAACATAGAATTTATTCCAAATAAAAAAGGGGTTACAACAAACTAACAAACATAAAGAAAAAAGCTATAAATAACACAAGGGTGACAACCTAGTAGGCTCAATAAAGACAGAGGCTGCAAATCACATCTAAGCCAGACATAGGCCATCCAGAATGGAGAGAGCAGTAATACACCAAGTAGCCAACTCAAACAAGTAAGAAACGCACCACCAAAGGTTGCCACGAGCCACGATTTAGGATAAGTGAACCCTAGCCACATCATTGTCCTCAATCTAAAATTCGCAACCACAAAAATTAGTCTAAGTTCTAGCCAAACTGCGGCATCCAAAACAAAATGACTTCCAACAAGATCAGCCCACAGCCCAAAGGAAATAGCTCGATGAACAACCAGAAAATCGCCACCACTATACCACCAACAGGCAAGCAACCAAAAAAACAAGAATCTTAACCATACAAAGAGCACCAACCACAACAAAACCCATCATTATACTTAACAAATCCTCCCCAGGTTCTTCCTACTCACTAGCCTCCGAAGAAGAATCAGTCGAGGCTTGAAGTCAATCAATTTGCATTCTCACATTCTCCCCCACTTGGGCAAACAAAGCCTCAAGAGAAATTAATTTAGAAGGCACATCAAATAACGAGCCGCGAACAAGAACAGTAGGCGTGACAGGGGAATTGAAATTAAAGACACCCACACGAGCAGAGGAATAACCAACCAAAGCGTTCGAATTAAGGTGAGAGACAGAATGAACTGAGCCCGAAGAGTCCAGGGACTCAATTCGATTCAACTCATAGGAAGCACAATACACACCCTTCAAATAGGCCACAACAAAAGGGGAAGATACAACTGTAGGGGGCAAATAAAATCCAAATTATTAATCGCATCACTCAACGGAATAATCAAAGTGGCTGGCACAAGCTCACCAGATACAGGGGGAGGAGGGGGAGGTATTTCAGCTAAATGTTTTCCAATATCAACAGGAACCATATCGCAATTCCCAACACAAGGATTACAATCTGGATTAGCTACAACATTATCCTTACTATAAGTATTGGGATCTAACACTAAAAAAATCACTAAGAACAAGAGCGTGAATCACAGATACCACACAAGGCTGAGGGACAGCCCTCCCCCCCGGATCAGAAATGAAAACAGAGGAAGAAGGCTTCGAAGTAGACACCGGATTGGGAACAGAAGCAGAAGAACGACACTCACCCCGTTTCTACCCAATGGCCTTACACAGCTCACAGAAATGGGGAAACATTTCTATTTGAACATGTTGAACATAACCCAACTACTCAGACCCCAACAAAACTTTATCAGGTTTGAATTTCATAATGTCCAATTACACCAGAACACGCGCCAAATAAGAGCACGAGCCCACAGAAGTGGCAGAATCAATTTTAAGGGGGCGACCAAATAACGAGCCCAAAGCATGTAGGATTTTGGGAGCAAAAAGATGTGGACGAAGGTTAGAGAAAGAGACCTAGATGGGGATAACCGGAGATTCCACGCCAATATCCAGGGAAGGCAACCATTTAGTAAATTTCATGTAACAATTGAACACCAAATAAGATCGATGGCAAAACGCCCTACTATAATCCATGTCATTAGACAATTTAATCAATACATGAGACGCATCCAGCAGGGTAATCGAAAACTCAACCGTAAGCTTAAGGTTGAAGAATAAGTGACGAATAAAATCTAAAGAAGGATGGCGAGAAAGAAAAAATCCCATCAGAGAAAATTGAAAAGGGGCGGCAAAAGAAGTGATCTCCTCCTCAAAGATCCAAATAGTAGGTAAACCCCGAAAAGAGCTCATTTTGAGAGGCGGGAAACAAACATCTGACGCTTTACCATATAAAACAACCAAAAATGAATGATACTTCTTAGATTTGACTAAAAAACCAGGATTCAAGGGTCGATTAGAGGCCATATCGGCCACCCAGCCAAAAGAAACAAAACCTGACCATACAAATAATACCAAGGAAGAAGGAACTTCCCTGCAACCAGAGAAAAATCAGCAGCATGAAGATCTCTCGGAGAAAAACGGGCGAAGCGGGGCGGGAGGCCCACGCACCGGAGTCGGACGCCGGAGAGACCCAAGCACGCAGCAGAGGAAAAACCCTAATTGATTGATTCGATTCAAATCTTAATGAGCTTAAATCAAGTAAAAAAAATAAAATTGAAAACTTTGAGATATTAATTGAAGGATAAAATCGTTCCCGAATTTTGCATGCTATAGTCAAATTGAGTGACTAGACAAGATGAATCAAATGAGTCTGAGATTATTCAATTTTGACGTCATTAATGGACTTAAATACTAAATGAAAGATTTGTAATCAATGAGTTTAATTCAGTTTTTCCAATGAAGTGTTATGAAATTTTGACTAAATTTTTTACATAATACTTAAAAATAACAGTAATTGATTATCACTCTCCACATGAAAGGAATGAAGACTTGAGATTTGCAAGAGCTTGGAGATCTAAAAAAACTCTAGAACTCAACCTAGATCGTTAGCCATCATCATCATCTAATTATTATCACCCAATCACCATCTTCAGATCACCATTGGCCTACAACCACCATCTCTAGACTTGGATTATCTAAATGACACCAATAACTATCGTATTGTATCTTCAGCATTTTTCCTTGCATTCATAGAAAGATAGATTTGTATTGCTTATTTTATAATCTCATGTTTTCCAAACTCCACTGATTCATGCCTTCTCAAATAGTCTCTCAATATAGTCAGAAAAGCCAAAACCTCGAGTTAATCGTGGCTCAAGCTTAACTGGACTCATTTATACCTCTAACTAAGAGAAAAAATAAAACAAAATTAACAATGATGATTAGCAAGTTTTAGCAAGAGCTTAAAAGGTGGGGCATGAATGTAAAAATAGAGAGATAATATTATAATCAAAAGTTATTCAAAATGAATTTTAAATTCATTAAATTTATCTTTAAATGAGTTTAACACAAGAATATTAAATTAAAATTTATATTACTCTCATTTTAAGACATTTAAAGATTTAATTATGATCAATTTATTCATCATATAAATGCCAAAATAAGAAGAAATGGCATTAGCAACGTCATCTCAAAAAACTAAAGCTTCATTTGGGCCAGCTTTCTTACTGTTTTTTAACAAGAAATATATCGCTTTGCTGAAGTTGACGTACCAAATGACTTCTTTTTTTTTTGTCAGTTAGAGAATTCGAACATGAGCCATGTGGGAGAAAAAAACTTCGCTCAACCAGCGAGCCACTTGATCTCATACCAAATGACTTCTCATGATTTTTAAATTGATAGAAAAAATGTATGGAAAGGCATCAGTTAATAACTTAAATTAAACGACTGATGCTTCAGACTTTACAATCTTCGAAATAATGAGACATCTGAAAGGCAATTGTTAAACTTTGTCCGGTAGTTTCATAAACTCCAAAGACCACATCGCCAGCATAAAGCATCTGCAATATGCTGCAATAAAACAAATACAAATTTCAACATATCCATAGGTAAGATAGCAAAGAATCTAAGAAAAAAACTTAAGATAGCGAAGAATCTAAGAAACTAAAGCAAAGAATGATAGTTTATAAGCTGGCCGTGAGATATGCAATGATTTATGGCTCAAAATATTGGTCAATAAAAGAGAAGTATAAAATTAAGTTACGTGTTGCAGAGATAAGAATATTTAGGCGGATGAATGGATTTACACTGAAAGATAGAATTTTGAATGTAGTACATAAGT
The DNA here is from genome assembly GCF_001605985.2 of Dendrobium catenatum. Lineage (NCBI taxonomy): Eukaryota > Viridiplantae > Streptophyta > Magnoliopsida > Asparagales > Orchidaceae > Dendrobium > Dendrobium catenatum. The sequence goes on from NW_021320055.1 coordinate 391,043, forward strand.
AAAAAAGTTAAAGTAGCTCTAGTGGCAGATAAGATTAGAGAGACTCACCTTAGATGATTTGGTCACTTAAAGCGTCAGCCTTCTAATGATCCAATTAGGAGAGTATATGTAATAGATAGATCCGATCTATGTTAAAAAAAGGGTAAAGATAAACATAAAAATACTTTAGAAAGTATTAAAAATTACCTTTGTTTATTATATTTAAGTAAGAATTTAATTCTTAATAAAACACAATGAAGAAAAAAGATTAATATAGCAAAAGAAGTTTTTAAAAGGAGATAAAGAAACAAAAGAAGTTTTAAAATATATAAAATTAAATTGGCTTGACATGTAACATTATATGTTATATATAAACACAAAGAGAAAAATAGAGAGAGGAGGGCAAAAAAAGGACATCAAAATGCTCCGCAGACAAGGGTGTGGCTAATAACTTATATAATATACAAAGCTTAAAATGGTTTTATTCTCTATAGACTATATGTTGGTTGAATAACAGCAATTATGAATAAAATCTCTCTTTTAAGTGAAATTATTATGTGCGGTCACCGAACGTTGTCTAGAGGAGTATCAGGACGCCTCACTTATCATTTGCTGTGTACCAGGGTGATGTGGCACATCCTTATTCGCCTCTGGACGGCTCGGTCACCGCACTAATAATTTCTACTTATTTAGGCCGGCAATAAAGTTCATCATTAACAAACGACTCGCATTCAACTCACTAATAAACTCATATTCGATTCCTTCATTCATTATGACGATTATTGTATGTTTATTTTCTTAAGAGGCTGAAAGTAAATAAAATTTTATCTAATAATGTTCAACTTGTTATTCTCTCAAAATAAATAAAAATATTTTCAATTATATATTATTAATTTAATATTTAAAAATTTATTAATTGATCAATATATAAGTAAAATGATTATTCTATATCAGCTAGTTTTATTTATTTTCTTTTGTTCAAATTTTGCTCTTGTTTAGCGTGAATTCAAACGAGTTAAATATGCACGCATAACAAACTCTCACGCTGGAGAGAATATTCCGTGCGGACATCAGATATAAAATGTCGTCCGGAGATCAACCAGAGTAAGTCATGTTAACGGTACCGACTGATATCGAGCCGCGGTATCAAGCATAGGGGTGACATGGTGCATTTTGATTGGTCTCAAAACAACATTCGGTTTCCACACATAATAATTTTTGGAGAAGTAATTACATGTGGAGTCCTAACCTAGCTATATGTCATGACTCTAATTAAAGAGGGGGCATTTTATAAGGTGTGTATTTTAAATTTAAATCAGCATAAGGAATATGTTAACAAAATAATTTAAAAATGAACAAATACGGAACTTAATTATCTGATTTGAATAGAAATATTAGCTTCATTATCCAGTTTATATTTTCATCGTGTTTTTAAAAGAAACCGAAACACGAAATTACAGTTTCTTAAGAAATTCTAATTTCCTAAGAAACCGGAATTTCATGGCAACCTATTTTTAATTTGAATTATGGCATTATTATAAAAAAGTAAATGAAATTATGCTTTAGATTTTATAAACACATTGCATATTAATTAATTGATTATGTTTTAAATTCTTGCCTTATATTTTATTTGAACTAAATGTAAAAAGTGATTATGTTTTAAAAAACAAAATAAAATTAATTTTACTTTTTATATTTTTTTATTTACACTGATTTGCTTATTTTTTTAATTATAACTTATTAGTATATTTTTGAAATTTATTTTTTTTTAAAATATTTACGAAATCTAATATTGTAAAAGAAATCTAATAATGAAATATTTACGAAATCTAATATTGTAAAAGAAATCTAATAATGAATTTTTAAAAGAAATCTAATATTTATATAATCTAATAGATAAATTTAAATATAATAATAATGCCATTTTTTAAATATTTATTTCTTAAATATTTAATGCCATAAAATATAAGTCAAAATAAAACTAATTTAATTTGGCTTAAGAAATCAGCACATGAAAATCCGGCTTGTTAAGAAATCGTAATTTTGTTTTCCAATTTCTTTTAAAATCACTGTCAAAAGTTCTGATTTCTATTTAAATCAGATAATTAAATTCTATATTCATTCCTTTTTAAATTCTTTTGTTAACTTATTTCTTAAATTAATTTAAATTTAAAATTTATACATAATATGTATAAGATGTATAAGTAGAATTTAAAGGTTGGGCCGTATAATTGGAACTTTTATTAGGTCAGGACACCTGACGTAGTTTTACATCCGGACGTCAATAAAATATCGCAACGTGCTCTTTACTCTTTACCGTGCGGCCCGACGACCCAGCCCGGACCGGAACCCGATATTGCTATGTATTAGCTGATTTGTGAATATCATGGTATTGCTAGGTATTGCTCGGTAACGAGAAATACCATTATGTCATGACCATACCTAGCAATATCGAGCAATACCCCGGTTTTGCTAGGTATTGCTCGGTATTGGTAGGTATTGCTCGGTATTGATTTTGAAAGAGCGATATTTATCGATATTGCCAAGCAATACCTAGCAATACACGAACATAACAATACCGGGCTCCGGTCCGGGTCGGGTCGTTGGGCCGCATGATAAAGAGTAAGAGCATGTGACGATATTTTATTGGCGTCCGGATATAGAGCTACGCTAAGTGTTCTATTAAAAGTTCTTATAATTGGCTCACGTTAAAAAAAAAAACTACATATCTTTATTTAATTAAAAGTACGGATGTAGCTACCTCTAACTCTATAAATAAATAATTTCTCCTAACAGTGACTCGTTTACACCTGCTGTTGTTAGACAACACGCTCACGAGCTCCCTTTTGATTGTCATTTCCCTGTCATATGACATCCAATAATTTCAAGTAGCTGCAGATAGCAGCAGAAGTAGAAGAATATAAAAAAGTAAAAAAAAAACTACTAAGAGAGAAAAAGGAAAAGTAAAAAAATTTATTAAGGACATCTCCAACTCCAAATACTTGAATGACGTCTCTCATTAGCTTCAGCCGAACGGAAAAACTTTTGTTATTTGGCTGCGGGTGAACAGTGGGACGCCAATATTGGTGTTGCAATGTTCATCTTTGTCATTTTTATGACTCTACCGAACTTGCCGCACGAAAGAAGAGACGACCGTTACCTGTAAAAGTGGAAAAAATGGAGTTGGATTGGAGATGAATCACAGCATTTTTTGGAATCACAGCATTTTTTAGTTTTACGATATTTTGGAACGAAAAAAAAAGAGATTTTCGGTTGGAGATGCTGTAAGAGAGAAAAAGGTAGAAGCTGACAAAGGTGACACAATCAGCTCTAAAAGTATCACAGGATCCCTAAGATTATTTTACAGTTTCTGGCCATCAGCTCTCTTCAGAGGAATGCAAAAAGCCACTGAAATTAAAATCAAACAAACTAGTAAAAAAGTTGCCAAGCTCTGTTTGTTTGTTTTTTTTTCTTTTTTGAAACCAAACAACAATGACAATCAAAACAAAGCCACCCAACACGCTCCAAAAAGCAGCAAACAAAAAACCCAAAAGTAATAAGTCAAAATCATTATTTCCTTCCTGGCATATTAGCTTTGCCTCCCTCTTCCTCCCTATAGATCGGAAAATGATTTCATTCTCACTCACATAAACGCCATCATCCTCCTCACTAGAAGGAAAAGCCTCTAGAGTAAACCAATCCGTAGGACGCAAAAGAGTTTTTTTTCACTCATAGCCACATGATTGTGCATTTTATCATCAGACAACAAAGAAATAGGAACATTAACAAGTTTAGCATTCCTGACCAAGCCAACACCAGCATGATTAACTGAAGTGTCCACTTCCAAATTAATCGAAGAACAAACAACCTGATAACCCGGGGACAAATTCTTAATGGAGCCAGAGGAGTCAAATTGCTCAACAACCATTAAAGGATCAACATTTTTAATCAAAACGCATGGGGCATTACCCACATCACTTAAAACAGAGAAATAATTAACTTCACAACCCAACAACCCGCCATCACTAGCACATCCACGAACACCCAACTCAGCAACAGCCATAGCACCCATAGAAAACTTACTAGCAAGGTTAACAACAGGTACACCATCAACAGTCGAAGTAACAACACCATGATTTACCACATCAGTATCAAAAGGAGCCACAACAGAAGTATGAGCATGACCCAAAGGCGCACCAATATTAACATCATCAGGCCCAAGTTCAGCCAAAGCATTATCCAGAAAAGGGACAGCAGCCGGGACCGACAAAGCGTTAGGAGAGACGCTACCATTGACAGAGTCAACAGCTAAAACCCCCTCCATAACGACATTGCCAACCCCATTCACCTCAAAGCCCACATTAGGACTCAAATCCAAAGGTTGAGAACCCGCAGCACCAATCCCACACACTAGTTCAGCAGACCCAGCATCCAAATCCCTCGAGACACCAACCGACCCACCAAGACCAGCTTCCACAACAACATTAACCTCCGCAGGAGCATGCGGCAAAACCGAAACAGGGACATTTAAATGATCAGAAGAGTTAGACTGACACTCCCCCCTCTCATGACCAATGGACTTACATTGAGCACCAAAAGAAGGGAAAACCTCCATTTCAACATGCTGGATGTAACCGAGATTTTTAGGGCCAATCGACACATTGTCAGGGTATTCTTTAATGATATCAATCTCAATCAAAACATGCGCTAAAGAAGGCCGAGAACCCAAGGAAGTGGCATTGTTAACCTTAAGCGGGTGACCAAAAATCGAACCTAACGCATGAAGGATCCACGGGGTAAATAGATGAGGGTGAAGATTTGGGAAGGAGATCCAAATCAGAATAACAGGACATTCAACACAAATATCCAATAAAGGTGATCATTTAGTTAGTTTCATATAGCAAGTATACACTAGGTATGAACGATGACAAAAAACCCAGCTATAATCTAAATCATTCAAAAGCTTAATCAAGACATGGGAAGAATCGAGCAGAGTAACAGAGAAATCGCCGTTAAGCTTAAGGTTGAAAAAAAAAATTCTGAATAGAGTCCAGACTAGGCCGCCGGGATGGAAAAAAACATACTATCGAAAACTGGAACATAGCAGCTAGCGCCAGGATCTCAGCCTCGGAGATCCACAAAGAGGGAAAAGCTTGGAACGAGGAAGCCTTAAGCTCCGAAAAACCCACATCAGAAGGAAAACCAGACAACGCTTCAAAAAAAGAATGCGAATAGTTGGAACAAGGCAAAAAACCAGGATCCAACAGGCGCTTTGGCGCCATAATAGACACAAAAGCCCAAGAAAATCAAGCCAAAATAACAAAATAGCAGGTTAGAGGAACTTCCCTGCATCCGCTGAGGCGGAGAACGCCAAAACCACGGCAGAGAAACAGCTAGGGCAAAGCCCTAGCAGAGCGGGAGCAAAAAGAGAGTGAAGGGCTGCCAAGCTCTGTTTGTGTAGATTTGAATTTAATTATTTAGGTCTCATTTTGGGAATTTTTGCCGATTATTTTTTTTTTTTATTTTCAATAAAATTTTTATCGAACAATTGTTTTAAAAAGCTGTAAGAAAGTATCCCAAACAAAATCTTAATTAGCTAGTTTGGCTTTGCTTAGTTTGGGGGCAATTTCTTATCAATTATATTTTTTTTATTTTTGAATAAACATATTTTCTTGTATTATTTTAAATATTTTTATTTTTTATTTAAAAATAAATTAACTTCTAAAAATACTCAAAATAACTTGTATTATATCACCGTAGGCAGAACACATCATCATTGCCCGCTGTAGCCACCATCGCCGGCAATCGTCAATTGCCGCCGCCCTTGACCGCTAGCGCCATTGGCAATCACCATGACCATCCTAAGGCTGCCAATAATAGAGACCTCCATATTTTTCATCATCTTGTTGGCCCCGCCAGCAATCGAGCATTGCCACAACCATATAAATTAATCTATTTGCTATGAAATATAATAAAAACAACCAATATAAAACGTTTAACACATAATTAATCACACCACACCATTACATAGAAGTTAATAGGCAGAAAGAAAATTCAAATTAAACTAATACCTCTTTGTTAAGTCTCAATTTCTGCACCTTCATGTTGTTATGTCTCACTGACCATTTTCTCATTTTTCGTCTACTCAGTATAACGGTTAACTGACTGAACTAATCCTGGTTGGTATAAGTCACCCATTTAACGGACGATTTTGTCTATTTTTAATTTTTTTGTTAACATACATAAACTCTTAATATAATAATTAATAATTATACTTGATCTTAAAATTTCCCTATAAAAATATAATAGAAGAACCGTTGTATCAAGTGTCCTTAATCACGCAGCTCATCTCGATTTATTTGTTGGGAACTTTGGCTATCAACTAAGAGATCTTAGCATGGGCTCAAATCTTGTATATTTGATGTGGTATGAATTTGGCATAATTGACTTAAATACCTGGTATCCTTAGTTCAAAGCAACATCACCTAACCCTAGGGAAGGGCGAATTATTACGCCCGGTGACCGGACGTTCGGACACCCAATCCAAAAGCGCCACGTCACCTAAATACATTAGGTCCCGGTGTATTTTGATGACGTGGCGCATCTGGATACCAGACGTAATAATTTGCCCTAGAAAAGGGACACCCCATGTGATTGACCAGCCAAACTATTCTTTTACTCATGCATGCAAAGGGCCCAACTACTGCTACTTTCCTAGCAAAGGTCACCTCAATGGATAAGGGCTCTCATATTTCTTGTTTGCAATAGGAAGCAAGTGTGATGTGAATATTCATAGGATATCTGTTCATGCATGAGATTAATTGAAGTGTAGCATAGCTATCCTTTTTTTTCTCTCTCTAACATATTGAAAGAAAATTTCTCAAGCATATTACTTCAAATCAGTCGTCATGGATAAGAGCGAAATTCACGAAGAAGATTTAAAACAAAAAATTTTTTGGCTTCGTTTGGAATGATTTTCTTAAAAACTTTAATAAGCAGTAAAAAAGCTGTCCCAAACGAACCCTTTATAGTTACATATATGTGAAAATTTTATAGTTAAATACTTTTGCCCTCTTTTGTTTGAAATTCTAATTCTATCACTGTACTACAACAATTAGATGATCATGCTTTTTGTGTGTGTGAGAGCTAAAAAATAGAAATTTCCTTCGGCTAACATATATGAGATAAGTGTCTATAGAACAATAGTTTTTGACACTAGGCAGGTCCTTTGGCTCAACCATTTGACACGGTTCCCTGACACAGATACGGCCCATTAATAGCACTTCTAAGGTTACCTAAAAAAAACCTTCATTTGCATAGATATTTTAAAAAATAAGGAGATTAAAACAATAAAGAAAACATTAGCTTGGAAAGGCACAATTTTGGCAGGAAAATGGATAAAATACCACGAGGGATATTTTTAGGTTTTATTTGGGATAATTTTTTTATTGCTTTGTAAAGTTGATTATAAAAAATAACTTTTTTAAATTTGGTGTAGAAAATAGCTTTCTAGTAAAAAAAACTTTAAAACCAACAAAAAATAGAATTTATAATTAAAAATTGTGATTGAGATCTGAAAAGCCAAACATTAAAAAAGCTATCCCAAAAGAAGCTTGGGATGGCTCTCTTACTGCTTATTAAAGCGGCTTTCTAATACAAAAATACAAAAAAATTTAAATTTTTATATTAGAAATCTGTTTTAAGAAGCATTAAGAAAACCGTCACAAACGAAGCCTTAGATGGTTGTGCCAAAGATAAAATAAACTCTTTCTTTACATCACTCTCTCTAATTTTTCCTTGTCCAAATCTCTATAATTTGATCCCTACTTCTTCAAAACCTTTTATTAACTCAAACCCTAACCTTAATCCTCATTTCATGAAGCCATTTGCCACCTCCATCCACATGACTCCAAATCCATTATTTCTAGTTATATGGTAACAACTAGAGGTGTCACTTCGGGTCAGCGGGTCGGGTTAGGGTAGAACCCGGAGCTGACCCGGCACGTTCGGATCAACCCGAGCCCGACCCATTTTTAAAAACGGGTCAGGTTTCCGGACCTGAACCCGACCCGATTCGGGTCCGGGTCAACCCGACACGACACGAATGACCCGAACTTGACCTAAAATTGCTAATTTTCGGGTAAAAAATCAGGTCAATATTCGATTTTCGGGTCAAAATCGGGTCAATCTCAAGTTTTCGGGTCAAATATGAGTTTTCGTGTCACTTTCGGGTCAATTTTGGGTTGCTGGGTCAAACCGAACCCGACTTGATTTTTAAAACTGGTTGATTTTTTCAACCCGAACCCGAATTTTTCCGGATCGGGTTCGGGTCGTGTCAAAATTTGACACCCTTAGTAACAAGTGTGACTCCTAGAAATTACTAATCATGTATGTGCCTCTCAAGATCATATATTTGTTAACTTTCATACGCATAATCTATTATCATTTGAATAATAAATTAAATATAAACACAAGTTAAGTTGTCAAAAGAGATTGAGATCTTACTAGCCATTTCAATGGCACAAGTCCATGTTATTATAGTCATCGTAATGGCACACTTCCTTGTTCTAAAAAATCTTTTACTTTGGTAAGTTGCATGCTACCCATAATATATATATGAACTTATTATATTGTAATGGAGCTAATAGATTTAGTAATTTCTTTTCTAGATGTTAGTCTTATGACTTATCTATCGTGTTGATTTCAACCCTTATATTTTTTACGATTGTGAACAAATTTATACACGTACACATTTGTATATATTAGATCTTGAATATTATGTTCTGATGGTCGTAGTACTCGAAGCACACCTACTATGCCAAAGTGAGTTTTTCCTCTCATCTTCTTTGTTTATTTTTTGGCAACCTCAATCATGAATGATCTAATCGGCTCCATTTGTTTGATTCTCACCTTCAAATTTTTTGACTCCCATGATTTTTATTGTTGAAAATCGTAGAAATATGAAGGTGAAGTACTTTGTGGAGATTGCAAAATAAGAAGACAAAATCCTTAGTATAAAGACGAGAGTTGAAGATTTGAATAAGCAAAAGATAGCCTTTAATTTAACAAACATGTGGGTTTGGGGTTCCCTGCACAAGGATAGGGAGGAAGAACAATAGTAGAGAGATTTCTCTCTCTCTCTCTCTGATGTCCCATAATCTAATTTGAAAAAAATATTCTTTTATCTTTTAATAAATAATAATCAGAGCTATTTAATATCATGCATCAATAATAAACAATAGAAATAAATTCTGTATTCAATCCCATAATCATATACTATACTCAGGATTTATATAATCATCACACATCTATTATGTCATGAGTATAAAAGAATAGCTAAAATAAAAAGAACATGAACCTAAAAGAATCATAACCAGCCTCACTCTCATGATCTTTTGCCCTGACATAAAATCATTCAATCACATATAATGAGCTAAAAAGCCAATAGATCGCCAAAATCTACAACTAAATTTAGAGCATGATAAAAGAGCACTATGCATGTCATGGATTAAATTATATCAGTAGCATTCATATGATCATTGAATCAGTGCTAAAACAGTAAAACTCATATGCAATAGTAATAAAATTTATGAACAATAAAATAGTATAATAAGAAAGTCAATAAATCAATACGAGTATTAAATATTTAAATATATAATCTTTGTATCACTACTATCAATCAATAGAGAGATCTTATAAAGTAGTAAAGCCAAATTATCGACGAGGACTTTCAAAATAATATCAAGGCAGTAAAATCATATATGAGTGTACACATGCAATTCAATTATTCAATATTAGTATTAAATCAATATCTAAACCATATACTCAAAATATCATATATATCACGTGCTCAATGTATAAATCATACTTTTTGTATCAATAAATCATAACACCAATATGAATAATATCTCAATAATATTCATTTCAATAGTTACACTAATCAAGTAAGTATTTTGACTATCAAAATGTTTTTTTAGTTTTGTATCAGTATCAATAAATCATTTGCTCTGTAAATTTAGTCATGATTCTTTGTCTATCGACATAGTAATCATCTTTTTATAACTCCCAATTAAATATCATGTCAATCAGCAACGAATAATATTAAATCATAGTATTTAAAGGAAAGTGCGTCAGCCCATCATCATGTACGGGCCAATTAATCTCTAATCAACGGGTCAACCCATCTTTACTTATCTTTTACACATACAATGTTATCACAGTACTATAACAATAATCTCAATCGCATATACACATTTATTTTCGTTACATTGCAGTAAATAAATTATAATTTAGCTTATTTTATAAAGTGTCAAAATATTCTAATTATAGACAACAAAAATTGTATTGAACAAAAATTCACATTTTTAAAATTTAGCTAAATTACTAGATATTGCATAAAATAACATTAAAAGGCTTTAGTTGAACTAATCATTATTTTTAGACATTCAAATAAATTTCTAAGTAGATACAAATTATTGTATTATCAAAATCACATGGCAAAAAATATTAAATAAATACTCAAAATATTTATAATCTTAATATCTATAAGATATAAAAAGTTACACGGTGAAATTTTACTAATATAAATTATCCTCATTTTTTTATAAATGAAATACAAATTAGATCAACAAAATACTAAAAACATAAAATCTTTGAAATTAAAAATAGGGTAATGATTCCTTACAGTGAGACGCATAAATCTCTCAACTAGCTCGCTAGAAAAATCACTCCACAACCTCCAAATATGAACTTCTTTTTTCTCTCTCCTCAGCTTTTTTTTTAATTTCCAAAAGAGCTCTCTCTTGCCCAATGTGAAATGGGAAAACGGATTCTTAAGTAATGCATAAGGTAGTTTAATATAATATAATATAAATATTTAATTTAATTAAATTCTCAATATAAAATTCATATAAATTATTTTGGATTTTAATATTTATAAAAAATATTTTTATATCAAAGATAATTGTGAAATCTATTTACAAAATGAACACATATCGGTCCCAAAATCCTCACTTATACCAACAAGTGTCAATTTTTTAAATATTTTAATAAGTGCCTAAAATGTTGAAAAAAATCATGTAATTAAAATACTATAATCTCAATGCTCTGAACTAAGGCAACTTATAATTTGAACTTTTTTAATGACTCTAGAAAAAAAATATTTACATAGATCAAAATACGAACTCTCTCTCTCTCTCTCTCTCTCTCTCTCTCTCTCTCTCTCTTCTACCCCTTATTTTTTATCCATTTCGGCAAACCCTTTAAATTCCATCATTTAATTATTCTTTTAGATTTTATTTGGAATGACTTTCTTACTATTTTATAAAATTATTATAGATAAAATAACTTCTTAAAACTATTATAGGAAGTAGCGCGCTTCACCATGCATATAAAAATATTTTTAGAGAAGTGAAAAAATAGTAACCAAACAAAAAATTATAGCTATGATCTAAAAAGCAAAGCAATAAAAAGCTGTCCAAATGAAATTTAAACCTTTGAAGAATACCCATGCATAAGGCAATATCGAAATCATAATACATGTGCATTATAGAAGAGTCATATGTGTATGAGCTACATGCAAATGTGTTAAAGCATATAATTTTATATTAGTCGTGTTCTCCCATTTTTTAGGCGAGGAGTACATCATTATGTACTCGTAATGTTTGCATGTAGCTCTACTTTTCAAATGTTATGGTGATAGTTTTAGGAATTAGATATTTGACCTACCGTCCGACCATCCGTTCCTGCCTCGCCTACGCGAGCTCACCGAGCCGGGTCGTGACACTACTTATGGCATTCAAATGTAGTAATTTCTTGTAGTATAAGGACTCATTTGGTTGATGCATGAGTAGCATCTTGATTTGATTTGTTTGGTGCTTATTCGATAGGCATGCAATAGGAGACTCATTAGTCCACTAATCTACTAATGCCTTTCATCAATCCTTCAATTCTTTGATACTCATCAAGGTACATTGCATCATTAATCATGAACTTTAGACTTGTTCTCACTAGATAGGAAACCCTATCATTTGATAGAAATATTCTTGATTAAACAACTTATATTTTGGTAAGAGATTAAGGTTTCGTTTGGGACGACTTTCTTACTACTTCTAAAAGCAGCTTTCTAGTGCAAAAATTTTAGTTTTTCACTAACAAGCTGCTTTTAGAAGCAGTAAGAAAGCCGTCCCAAACATAGCCTAAAAATGAGCTTCACATCTCATTAAACTTTTGTATATCCAAATAAATACTTTATATTGAATAAGGAATATTATATATTATAAAACCTTATATTTAATGGGGTCATGCACCATCTTGAAGCACGCAGGACTTATAGTGCATGATAACCGGCGCGAATTTTCATATTTTAGCCAACAAATTATATATGTTTAAGCAAATGCTGATTATGAAAATAGAAGGCCGGATTATTAGATAAAATCTTATTTTTAATTGAACACATAAAAGTATGGTGAACTATCTTCTTCTTCTTCTTCTTTTTAGGGGTGTAACAGTATGAGTGAGTCAAGCCGGCTCAAATTTGACTTTTTAGCGAGCTTATGAGTCGAATTTACTGAGCGACAAATTTGGGCTTTGAGCTTATACTCGAGCTTATATATTATACAGGCTCAAGCTCAAGTTCAACCTGGCTCTTCGTAAGCTTATCAAGCAATTCATTTACTTAAAATATGTTCACATTTTAATTTTAAATTAGTATTACATAATATATTTTAACTTTTGTAAATTATTTCTTAAAATTTTTAATTTAAAAACAAGCTCGGGCCTAAATTTTTTTTTTTTTTTGAGCTAATTTCGAGTTCAATAAATAAGCTCAATCGAGTTTGAACTCGAAAAAAATTAAACAAGCTTAGCTCGATTAGTCAAATACTTAACTTGACTCGACTATTTATGCCCCAATTATGTATGAACCTTATACATCATATCTACCTAAAGCATTATATTGTAGATAAAAAATTTTTAATTTGCACGTCTTTTTAGATTTGTAACAAAAGATCGTCTCCAACCGAAAAACTCATTTTCACTCCAAAATACAGTAATACTTCAAAATTTAGTAATTCATTTTCAACTGAACTAGATTTATTAACACTAAAAAGAATATTTCATGTATGTTATTTATCAACCACATGCGCTAGCGTTTCCCCCCTCTGCTTTTTCTGTTTCCGTCAAAAATACGTTTGTGAACAATTTGCACTGTTCAGAGAATGGCGATCCAGTTGTTATTCCATTTAAAAAGTTCACCGACGTCAAACATAGATATGAAGTTCAGTTAGAGATGACCTTAATACTCACATTATTTTAGGAGTGTCAATATTTGACACAATCCGAAAATCCGACACGAAAACTTTGGGTTCGGGTTGACCCGAACTTGAATTAGGTCGAGTCCGGGTTAGGGTTTTTGACCTGTTTTAAAAATCGGGCCAGGATCGTGTTGAAACGGAAACCCATGAATGACCCGCTAATCGTTGCTCGCGTGACCGCAGCTAACCACAGTTGCTCGAGATCAATCACGCGTTGCGTCCGCTTTGATTTGCCCGCCATGCCCCCCCCTAATGCGTGGCATCCTCGTTGTCGCGTCGCCTCCTCGCTGGCTAGCCATTACAACTTTGTGACATCTCATCCCAAGATACGAAGCTGTTACGCAACTGCCACCCTACCGACCTGATGCTGCAGGCATTGCCGTGCTGCGGGTCTGGTTAGGTTGAATCGAACCAGAATGTGGGTTGGACTCGAGTTCGAAAAACCAACCCATTTTTGTTGGGTTCAGTTTAGTTCCGAATTCGACCTGAACCCGACCCGTGACCCAAAATTGACACCCCTACTTTATTTCAAGCGAAACCTATTTGAGATTGCAACATTGTTTTTTTCATTTAAGCCCACGCAATAATTAAAATTATGTTACATATGATTTTAAATATATGAAAAAAAAAAAACAATAGGCAAAAGTTTCCCAGCGCGGCGAGCAAAATCGGCCAAAGCCTCCGCTACGCCACACAGAAAATAAACAACCTCAAAACGAAAATAACGACCTCCACCATCCACCTCCAGCCACTATTGCCAATTTGCCATTACTTCCGCATAAATCTTCGGGCTTAGCTTTCGTCTTCAGTCGCCCCCCAATTCCTCCCAATTCATCCATGAAGGCCTGAACCCGCCGCGTAAAGCGTAAAGCACCGACGGGGCCAGCCAAGCGAAGTTTACCGCCACCTTCTTCAATTCCGTCTCTAAATTAAAAAAAAAATGGCGTCTTTGGAGGACATCAAGAACGAGGCGGTGGATCTTGAAAGCATACCTATTGAGGAAGTCTTCACCCAGCTCAAATGCACCCGCAATGGTCTCACCTCTTCCGACGGCGAGCTAAGGCTTCAGCTCTTTGGTCCTAACAAGCTCGAGGAGAAGGAGGAGAGCAAATTGCTTAAGTTCCTAGGCTTCATGTGGAATCCCCTGTCATGGGTCATGGAGAGCGCTGCTTTGATGGCCATTATCCTAGCCAATGGCGGTGGAAAGCCGCCGGACTGGCAGGACTTCGTCGGCATCGTCGTTCTGCTCATCATCAACTCCACCATCAGCTTCATCGAGGAGAATAATGCTGGTAATGTCGGAATTTGGAAATGTTTAATCAACAGGTAATTAGAGCCGCATTTTGATTAAATTATGCATCGACAGGTAACGCTGCGGCCGCGCTGATGGCTGGACTCGCCCCGAAGACCAAAGTCCTCCGCGACGGCCGGTGGTCGGAGCAGGACGCCGCCATTCTCGTTCCCGGCGACATCATCAGCATTAAGCTCGGGGATATCATCCCCGCCGATGCTCGTCTTCTAGAAGGAGACCCGCTTAAGATCGACCAATCCGCCCTCACCGGCGAATCTCTTCCAGTCAATAAGCACCCCGGCGACGAAGTCTTCTCCGGCTCCACCTGCAAACAGGGCGAGATCGAAGCCATCGTAATTGCCACCGGCGTCCACACCTTCTTCGGCAAGGCGGCCCACCTCGTCGACAGCACCAACAACGTCGGACATTTCCAAAAGGTTCTCGCTGCCATTGGCAACTTCTGCATCTGTTCCATCGCCATTGGCATGCTCGTAGAGATAATCGTCATGTACCCTGTCCAGCACCGGCTGTACCGCGACGGCATTGATAATCTCCTCGTTCTCCTCATCGGCGGAATCCCCATCGCCATGCCCACCGTGCTTTCAGTCACCATGGCGATCGGGTCCCACCGGTTGTCGCAACAAGGTGCCATTACCAAGCGGATGACCGCCATTGAGGAAATGGCCGGCATGGATGTGCTCTGTTCAGATAAAACTGGCACCTTGACGCTTAACAAGCTAACCGTTGACCGCAGTCTGATAGAACTTTTTACCAAGGATGTTGACAAAGACGGTGTTTTGCTGTACGCCGCACGAGCATCCCGTGTCGAGAATCAGGACGCCATTGATGCCTGTATCGTCGGCATGCTCGCCGACCCTAAAGAGGCACGCGCCGGGATAAAGGAGGTTCATTTCTTACCCTTCAACCCTGTTGAGAAGCGTACCGCCATTACCTATATCGACGAACAGGGGAAGTGGCATCGGGCCAGTAAAGGCGCGCCGGAGCAGATCATCGAGCTATGTGGCCTTAAAGAGGACGCTAGTAGGAAAGTACATGCATTAATCGACAAATTCGCTGACCGCGGTCTGAGATCCCTCGGCGTGGCGCGTCAGGAGATTCCTGAAAAGACGAAGGACAGCGCCGGTGATCCATGGGAGTTCCTCGGTCTGCTCCCAGTCTTCGACCCGCCGCGGCATGACAGTGCTGAAACCATTCTCCGGGCTCTCAACCTCGGCGTCAACGTCAAGATGATCACCGGTGACCAGCTCGCGATCGGGAAGGAGACCGGGAGGCGACTCGGGATGGGAACCAACATGTACCCTTCATCAACTCTGCTCGGCGATAAATCAACAGAGTTAACCGGAATCCCAATCGACGAACTCATTGAAAAAGCCGATGGATTCGCCGGAGTTTTCCCGGAGCACAAATACGAGATTGTGCGGAGGCTTCAAGAACGAAAACACATATGCGGAATGACCGGCGACGGCGTCAACGACGCGCCGGCGCTGAAGAAGGCGGACATCGGTATTGCGGTGGCCGACGCCACCGACGCGGCGAGGGGCGCATCTGACATAGTATTAACAGAGCCTGGGTTGAGCGTGATAATAAGCGCAGTGTTGACAAGTCGCGCCATTTTCCAGAGAATGAAGAACTACACCATCTACGCCGTGTCCATCACCATTCGAATCGTTCTAGGATTCATGCTCATCGCTTTAATCTGGCGCTTCGATTTTTCCCCCTTCATGGTTCTCATCATCGCCATCCTCAACGATGGAACCATCATGACCATCTCAAAGGATCGCGTGAAGCCATCCCCTGTTCCGGATTCATGGAAGCTGAAGGAGATTTTCGCTACGGGTGTCATCCTCGGCGCGTACATGGCCCTCATCACCGTCATCTTCTTCTACCTCGCCCACGATACCGATTTCTTCACCGTCAGTATTACTATTTACCCTTGTTACCCGCAATTCATCAAACACTTCTTATTACATAAAATTCAATCTTTTTGCAGGAGAAATTCGGGGTTCATCCGATTAAAGATAAAGCCGACGAGCTCACCGCGGCGCTTTACCTGCAAGTAAGCATAATCAGTCAAGCCCTTATCTTTGTCACAAGGTCGAGGAGCTGGTCCTTCGTTGAACGGCCTGGGATGCTGCTCGTCACCGCCTTCCTCGCAGCGCAGATGGTTGCGACGGTGATCGCCGTGTACGCCTCCTGGAGCTTCGCCAGAATAGAAGGGATCGGTTGGGGATGGGCCGGCGTGATTTGGATCTTCAGCTGCATCACTTACGTTCCTCTCGACGTACTCAAGTTCACCACCCGCCACACTTTAAGCGGCAAGGCGTGGGATAATTTGTTACAGAACAAAACTGCGTTTACGAACAAGAAGGATTACGGGAAAGGCGAGCGCGAGGCACAGTGGGCCGCAGCGCAACGCACGCTTCATGGACTTCAGACCGTCGAGACCTCCGACCTTTTCCATGATAATAACAGCTATCACGAGCTCTCCGAAATCGCCGAGCAGGCTAAGCGCCGTGCAGAAGTAGCACGGTAAGTGTAGAATCGATACTTCGCCCGTAAATTGTTTGATGAAATGGCTAAGAGATTATTTTCACCTTTACAGGCTGAGAGAGCTGCACACGCTCAAGGGACACATGGAGTCCGTGGTGAAGCTCAAAGGTTTGGACATTGAGACGATTCAGCAGCATTATACCGTCTAATAAGGAGAAGCAACCGCCATTGATGAGCAAAAAAAGAGCAAATCATTTGGTGCCTTAAACTTGAAGGTTCTGGGCCTTCTGGCCTCAAGTTCGAGAAATTATTACCTGCGGAGTTTTGAACGTTCGGTCGGATGCAAAAAAATGAGAAATTTATTCTCAAAATCTCATTTTTTTGAACGTCTAAATGAATTACTTTTTTAATAGGAGTTTTGAGCGTATTTGTACTAAAACAATTATGTTGATATTTACTATACTAAATCTAGAATATTTATTATTTTTTAAATGATGCTTTATTGCTTTCTAATTTTAAGGAATCAAATGAGCTCTTATTTAAATTTCTAATCCTTATAAAATAATTTTAAAAATTACTAACAAATCATTGAGAATATGTCTATTATAACTATAATTTATATCCAAAAAATAATTATGTAATTCATGTATTTGTTATAAAAATATGAATTGAAATTTTTTTATATAGTTTAATATTTAATTGAAAACTTTACAAATAAGGATTAGGATGTGATGGCTCTTTAATAGACAAAATTTGATATTATACAATAATTTAGCCCAATAATAGTATTGAAGATTGAAATTTATTATTGGCTAATAAACTAAATAAAATTGTTTTAATATAAAAAGTTGTGCATTTTCATAATAAAATTTAATTAAGCTAAGGATTTATTACTATAATAGCAATTTAAATTGTGATTGTAAATTTTTATAAATACTTATCCTCACAACACAATTTTTTTAAAAAATACCACTTTTTTTTAAAAAAAAATCTTAGGCTTTGTTTGAGATGACTTTTATATTGCTTCTTAAAACAACATTTTAATACAAAAATTAAAATTTTTGTACTTGAAATTAAAATTTTTGTATTAAAAAGCTATTTTAAGAAGCAATAAAAAAGCCGTCCCAAACCAAGCCTTAATCTACTCGTGGTGATACCAAAATCCTTCTTACATGACTTATAAGGCTCCACGAAAATTGCAAATAATGAAAGAAGAATGAAAAAGAGAAAAATAGAAAAGCTAGAGAATTTAATTATTGAATCAAATATTTTGAGTGTTAAAATAACTAATCTTGGTATAGATTCTAGATAAGTGATTAAGAAGTTCCGATATTTTTAATTTGGTTGCTTGCAACAAAAAAATATCTACCTATATTAATTAGCTTTTGGCGAAGATATTTAAAGATTAATACAAAGCTGATTCCTCATAAGATTTACGGACAATGTAGACAAATAGTAGGAGAGTTTTGAAGAGTCGAAGATATATTGGGTTGAGGATAATTATAATCGAGTCTATATAAAAGCGAAGAGAATTATGTTAGTAAAAAAGAGTATTGGCGAAATTGATCAACTACCAAGCTTTATCATAGAGTAAAGCAACCATCAAATATTTCTAAACAAATTTTGCACAAACAAAAATAATTTTTATTTAATGAACCAAAAAATATAAAATAATATTTTATTTATAAGCAGTTACAATTTTGAAAGTCTCAAGAATTAATAAAATATTATTACATTAACTGATGACTTGTGCTAACACAAAAAGAGAGAGAGAGAGATAAAATAAAAATTAAAGCTATCAAAATATTAAACATATTGGCCAAATAAATTAAATAGAGTAGTTAAATAAATATTTTTTGAAGATTTTTGTTCCTTGACCGGTATAGCCCGCCTATCATCAAGTGATTATGAGCCGTCCACAGCATTGATGGAGAGTTTTACATGCTGAATTGCCCAGATCTTGATGCAACACCTTGGTTTGTCAATCAGGCTGGAGCCAAAGACGGGGAAATTTTTAAAAGGAATACAAGAAGGAACGTGATATAAATTTAAAAATAATTTTATTTAAATATTAGAAATAATTTTATTTAAATACATTAAAAATGATTTTATTTTTAACTTGTTTATTCGTATATTATTGAAAATTTTATTTATTTAACTAAAATAAACATTGAAAATTTAAGGACATATAAATTGTTTATTCGTCTACGACTACACGCTTCTTCAATATTTATTTGAATTGTTTTTACAAATATGTTATAATAACACTAGTTAATATATAAATTAAAAAAATTTAACAAATAATAATAACTTTATATTTATTTAAATTGCGTTGTATTTATTTAAAAATTGATTTTAAAAATAAGTTTAAAATAAAAATATTTTTAATATATTTTTAATATTTAAATAAAATTATTTTCAAAATTTAAATAAAATTATTTTTTTAATAAGTTAAAAATACGAAAATTTGTTTTAAAAATAGGTTAAAAATATTTTTATTTTAATATTAAAAGTTTAAAACTAATAAACTCCCTCTCTCTATGCATTCAATGTATCTCCCTCTCAACCTCTCTTGAAAAAAAAATTGTGTTAAGAAGAAAAAGTGAACACTCATCACGTTTTATGAGCTTCCAAAAAACAACTTTGCTACACATTTATATAAAACGTCCTCCCACTTTACGTTTTTATCCTTTTTTAAATTAAATTTATATCACATTTTTTCTCCTAAATCCTACCTGAAATGTGTTCCTTTTAAAAATTTGCCAGCCAAAGAATAGAGCATCACAGCGCTTCAAAACCAAACAATGCAGCGCTGCGAGTTAGGTTGGATAATTTTTTTTCTTGTACTTTTTTTTAACTTGAAGGTTTAAGTCCCTAATTGCTTGGGCGAATTATTGCATCCGGTCACCGGATGTCCGGACATCCAATCCGGTGATGCCACGTCACCCAAATATATTGGGTCCCGATGCATTTTGGTGACGTGGCGACATCGGATTGGTGTCCGGACGAATCCAGACACCGGACACAATAATTTGCCCTTGATTGACTTTAGGTGATTTTGAGTCTCTTTATCAATTATGTGTAGAACGTGTGTGAATAGTAAAGAGAAACAATGAGGAGAGTATCAAAAAGATATTACTACAAGAAATTCATGGTAGAATTCCGGCGGAAAAAAATTCACCGAAATTTTTGCGTGCCTTTTTTTCCGTCAGAACATGCGTCGAAAAATTTACTTAATTTCCAATGATCTCTACAATATCTCCTAATTTTTATAATAAATTTTTTTGATGTGATATAGCTCAACTTTTTTTTTCTGATTTCATGTTTTTCAACATTATTTTTTTTATGTTTTTTTTTTTCCCTCTATATTCTCTCTTTTTTGTTTGTTTTTGTTGTGTGGTGTTTATTCCCAGCAAGGAGAACATCACTTTATAAATACAGAAAAATCAAATCAGAAAGCAAAAATCTTCACTCTTCCATCAAATAAGCAAAAGAGTCCAAACAATTTGGGCTAATTGTTCAATCTTCCATAATTATTTTCTTAAACCTTTTGATATTTCTGCTGCCATCGCATTCAGCCAGCTCGCACATGTGGACGCTATGCAACGAAACCCTTGCCAAACCACGGGCCCACCCATTCGGCAATTAATCATGCTTTTCACATTATAAATACGCCCATTTAATCTAATTAAGTAATTAATCATTATGCTTATCTACAGGCTTTTTTGGTCGAGGTTTAGCCAAAACTTAGCCAGAATTTAAATTAAATACTGATTTAGAATTAACAATTTTAAAGAAATTAAAGAAATCAATATTGTTGAAGATATTCAGTTAGTTGTGTTAAAATAATTATTATTAATGGTCCAAATTAATTTATCATTTTTTACTTTCAATTTTAATTCAGCATTTAATATTGATCGTTACTTAGTTTTAATTCTGAAATTAAAAGTGCCACTTCTGTAATTTTAATTTCAAATTTCTATATTTTTGGATCGGTTAAGCCGTTCTCTTCTCTCTACACTTCTAAGAAGAAGAAACATACATCAACATTTCCGGAGAGAAAATGTTTAGAAAAATTCAAAATTAGTAAAAAAAGATGCGATTAAATTTTAATTGCCAGAGATAGGGGTTTCAATATTTGACACGACATGAAAATCCGACCGGGACCCGACCCGAAAAATCCGGGTTGGACCCAACCCGATTTCAAAACTGGTCGGGTTCAGGTTCCAGAAATCTACCCGTTTGAAAAACAGGTCGGGTTCGGGTTGATTCGACGGGTTGTCGGGGCAACCCACGAACCCGTTTTAACATAACCCGCGGACCTACCCACCCCGCTGTCGCGCGACCTCGCCCTGCTGTCACGCGAAAAACGGCACCGCGCACTTGCCCCAAGCGACCAGCCCGCACTTTACTGGCTCCTCGTGCGACCAGCGCGCACTTGCCCCGCGCGACCAGCGCACTCGCCGCCGTGCAAACCAGCTCCGCACGCGACCCCACCCGCACTCGCCCAGTGTGACAGCTTTCCCGGGTCGGGTCGGGTCAACCCGGCAACCCCTCTGGGTCAGGTCCGGGTTTGCATTTCCGACCCGTTTACCTAACCGAGTCGGTTTAGGGTCAACCCGTTTGAACCTGAGTTAGTTCCGGGTCCAACCCGAATCAGACCCGTTACCCAAAATTGACACCCCTGGCCAGAGAGATGTAAAAATTGCTTATGAATTAACTTCCAAATCTTTAATTTAGTCGATTATATATTTTATAAACTTTTCTCTAATCAAACAAATGTTGTTGGATTTCTCAACTACTTTCTAATTGTTTCTCAAAACAATTTTTTGGTACAAAAATTTTCTTTTTCTGCTAAAAAACTGCTTTAAGAAACAGAAAAAAACTGTCCCAAATAAAACCCAAAGTCTCGCACTCGATGAAGCTTCTTGATTAGATTCTTATTGAGAATTTGCATTTATTATTTGCACTTTAAAAGAAAAAAAAAAACACCATCAAATAATAAAATAAGACCAAGAATTGCCTATATATCCTGTAACAGAAGACCCTCAAAACCCATTCAAATCTCCTTCTGAAGTGTCCATAAACTAGTTTCATATCGATCCATGGCTTCTTACAACTTCATCCCAGGGCCGTATAACCAAAGCCCTATCGCCATTGATGAGCACAGATGGCTCTCTCTCGTTCAAACTGCTCTAAGCGAGACGATTGACGAAGAAGATGCAAAAGTTAAGGTACAGGTCTGTATCTTCTTCGTCCCCAAAGGCTTGTTTTTTCACAAGCCAGAAGCTTTCATGCCTCAGCTGTTCGCGATTGGGCCTTACCATCACTGGGTTCCTCATCTGTATGATATGGAGCGTTATAAGCTTGCAGCTGCAAGGAAGTTACAGTGCGACCTTAATTCTCTCTCACTGGAGGAACTTGTTTGCTGCCTTCTGAAGCATGACCAAAGGATTCGCTCTTACTATCATAAGTGAGTTGCTAATACTTTTTGGTAATCTGAGATCTTCTTTATTGTATGCTTTTGATCTTAGTTTTTTGATCTTTTGATGCAATTTTTTAAGACTAAAATCATAATTTCTTTATTTGGCAACTGTTTTTGTTGTGTTGCCGCTTACTTTTTCTTAGAAAGTTGTGTTGAGAATTTATTTTTTATAATCAAAATAGCTAAGTTATATTCATCATAACAACTTTATAGAACGTTGTAGTCGTCCTAAGGGCATCTCCAATCGAAAATCTCATTTTTCACTCCAAAATGCAATGAAACTAAAAAATGTCATGATTCATCTAATGCGAAGTTAACCATCTTTCTCCTCTTTCGCGTGTTTCTTCGGCAAATCCAGTTGAGGCAAAAAAAAATCGCATATGTGAACAGTGCAACCCCAATATTGACATTGCACTGTTCACCCTCCACCTATAAGTTATTTTTTGTCGTTCAATGGAGCAAAACAGGTATGCCTTACAGTCGTTTGGAGTTTGGCTGGAGATGGCCCAAAATAGTTTCTAAGGCTTCATATGGGACAAATTTCTTACTCCTTAAAGGAGCTTTTTAGTAAAAAAAAATAAATAAATAAACTAAAAATTTGCTTTAAAAATCAATAAAAAATCATCTCAAACGAGCAGGTCTTTAGGCCCCTTGGGGATGTTTGAGAATTTATTTTGGAAGAATTTAAGCAAGATTTAATTTAAAGCCTTATCAACCAAAATTTTTGAGATATTAAATTATATTATTTTAATGAAAAACTGATTTCAGCCTTATTATTGATTGAAATCTAGGATTTATTATTTTCCACCAATCCATTCATATGATTTAACAAGATTTAACATAATTAAATGTTTCTCCCTCTCATAAACTTTAAATCCTTAAATAAATAGTTAAGCCCTTTATCAAAATTTAACAAAAATTATGCCAAATAATTTTCATAGTTTAATCCTCTCAAGTTTCATTGAATCTGAATTTGAGTTACTTGGAGATCTTAACACTACAGACAAAGATCCATGAATCAACTTTTGTATGTTGAGCTGAACTCACTTAGAACAAGTTGACTTAATAGAATAAAGTTATGAGGAAACTCTGGTAATTAGATTAATGTGTGCTTAAACTGATATTATTAGCTAATAATTCAGGTACCTGGATTTTAGTGGAGAGACACTTGCCTGGATGATGGTGATAGATGCCTCCTTCTTGCTTGACTTCCTTCGCAACTTCATAGTTGATGTAGAAGCTCAGAAAGGCAAACAGAAATTATCTCAGTGGGAAACTCCAAGGATGAAGATGGCTTACACCATGGTCACCCGAGACATTATCATGCTTGAGAACCAGATGCCCTTCTTCTTACTTAGAAAGATCCTCCGTCGATGCCGACAATTCTCTTCTGCAAAACTTGCAGAAGAACAACTCTCCCAGATGCTTTTAGGCTTTGTTAAGGAGGTTTCCCCTTTCAATATAGTTCCTAGCATCACATCCATTGATGTCAACCAATATGATCATCTTCTTCAGCTCCTCTATTTCATGATTGTTCCCAAAGTAAACGAAGAAGAATTCGATCAGCCACACGAGATTGATTTGACCGATGTGCTCGATTTGGAGGAAGAAGATGGAAAAAAGCATGTGGGGTCTATGTGGAAGATCTTTAATTCTGTTTGGAACTATGCCTCAAATGTGAATAAAGGAGCTACCATTGAGACAATCAAAAAGGTTCTCATCAAAGGTCCAATCAAAATCTTGATTAAGCTTCCATGGAATATCCTCACTAGCTTCCCTGGGATCTCAATCATAAAACAACCTATTGAATCTTTTATCTGCAGTGGAAGTGTTAAGGAAAAGGATGATGATGATGTTGTTGTCCCCGATGGAAAGAATTCTGTTTCAAAGCAGCCATTGGTTGAAGAGATAACCATACCATCGGTGACAGAGCTAACAGATGCAGGAGTCAGATTCATGCCTTCTAATGGAGATCTGACAACAATAAGGTTTGATAGGCAGCAAAAACCTGCCACCATATACCTCCCAAAGGTGAGCTTAGACATAAATACAGAAGTAGTGCTAAGGAATTTGGTGGCTTATGAGGCATCGGCAGAGCCAGGGCCAATGGTCTTCACAAGATACACTGAGCTCATGAATGGAGTTATAGACACTGAGGAGGATGTGAAGATACTAAGGGAGAAAGGGATCATTGTGAATCGAATGAAGAGTGATAAGGAAGTAGCAGATCTTTGGAATGGAATGAGCCGTTCTGTAAAGCTCTCAAAAGTTGAATTCATGGATAAATTTTTAGAAGATGTGAATAGTTACTATAACAGCAGGTGGAAAGTGAAGAGCAAGAGATTTATAAGCAAATATGTGTTTGGATCTTGGCAGTTTCTTACGTTGCTTGCTGCCATTGCTCTGTTATTACTGACCTGTTTGCAGGCCTTCTGCAATGTTTATAGTTGTGGTAAACGTTGGTTCAACGTTAAAGAAGAATAGTAAATGGCCAGTTAGCTTGTGGTATGATTTTATAAAGGAAAAGGTTCCCTACGCCATTGCTGATCAATCTACTTGGTTTGTTTTGCTTAAAATTATGTATGATAATGTGTTCAAGTGGTTAAGTGAGACGATGTTATCGTTGGATATACATGATTGTATTTTTTTATTTTTTTTGTAGTGGACTTAAGATGAAAGATTATTTTTTGTACATCATGATAACTCAATCAAGTTGTGATCTTGTTCTTATTGAATGGCTTCTGTGAAATATGCACAGTGAACAGAGTAAGATCTAAACTTACATATAGTACTCTCCTCCTAAGATAAATATTGAGGAAATCCTCACAAATTTTTTTTTCAAATTAATTTTAAATTTTCTTAATAGTAAAAATAGTTGATGATAGAATCAAAATATTCAAGAAAAAGATAAAAAATAAGAATCTTTCTTATAAAAATTGATTTAGATGTAAAAATTCTAAAAATTAGGAAAGATATAAAGATGCTGAGTCTACGAAAGCAATATGTGATGCAAGATTTTAATTTTTAATGATTTATATAATAGATTAGATACCAAGGAAGACGAAAGATATATGTATAAATTAGTCAAACAAAGAGATAGATGTATAAGTTAGCCTTAAGCCCATATGTTTTTGCTTTAGTCATGGATGTTTTCACTAGACATTTGTAAGAGGTTGCTCTAGTTTATGCTTTTTGCTGATGATATTCTTTTTGTTGATAAGACTAGAGAGGGAGTTGAAAGTAAACTTGAACTATAAAGGTCAAACTTGGAGTCTAAAGGTTTCCGTTTGAGTAAATCTAAAACCGGATATATGGAGTGTAATTTTAATAGTAATAGATCTAGTAGGGGGGTTATAACTTTGGACGATCAAGTCATTAATAAGAATTCACAAGTTAGATATTTTGGGTCTATTTTTCAAAGTGATGGTAAAATAGATGGGGATATTATCAGTAAATTCAAATTGGATGATTGAAGTGGAAGAATGCATCGAGCTTGTTGTGTGATAGAAAAGTCCCCCTCAAACTTAAGAGAAAATCATATAAGATGGCGGTAAGACCTGCAATGTTTTATGATGCAGAATGTGGGTCATTAAAGGAGAATCATAATATTAAGTTAAGTGTTGCAGAAATGAGGATGTTTGGGTAGATGAGTGGGATTTACTCTTAGAGATAAGATACAAAATGAGCATATACATGAAAAGGTTGGAGTAACTCCAGTGGAAGATAAGATTAGAGAGAGTAACCTTAAATGATTTGATCACATAAAACGGTGGCTTTCCAATGACCCGGTTAGGAGATTAGATGTATTAGATTTGGCTTATGTTGAGAAAGATAGAGGTAGACTTAAAAAGGCTTGGTTAAAATATATTAGAAATAACTTTTCTTTATTAGATTTAAATGACAAAATTTAACTCTTAACATGGCACAATGGAGAAAAAGGATTCATGTAGCCAACCCAATGTAATGGGATAAATTCTTGATGTTATTGTTGTATTAATTTTAAAATTTTATTTATTTTTTTAAATACAATATAAAAGTTGAATGATTATTCATTTATTATGCTAATTTTAAAGCAAATTTAATTTTATTTTTTAACATTGATTTTGTGTCATCTTCTTACTTTTTTCAAACATTTTGCAAAACTGCATCCCTCTACAAATAGAAGTCGGGGTATTTTATGCATAAACAAGCATTTCTTTTAATATAATTGACCTCAAACCCTCAAAATTCTTACAAATAATAAAAAAAAAAGTTTCCAAAGGGATGGTATCATGATGTCACATCTCTATTTAATCTTGCATATTGTTCACATTCTATATCTTTAGTTGAAATCATCCATTAGTTTTCAAAACAACAAGCCTGTCCTTTTCAGGGTTGTTTGTTCCAAAGGAATTATTAGCTGGCGATTAAATACAGTGTGGTCCTGGACACTGCACCATACAATAATTTCACCTTCGTATGAAATGGCAGAAATTAACATTAAGCAACATGTGAAAAAGGCTAATATGCATGTGTTTATCACCAAGGATTGAAAGACTCTTCAGCTAGTGTAAAAACTATGCTGATTTCATCATTGATTCATTCTAGTGTGTTAGGTGGAGTTGACCTCAGAAACAATTAGTTGCAGAGAAAAATTATGTAAAATATTCTACTCAAAACTTTATAATTTCCATTACAAATTATTTTTAAAATATACAACATTAACTTTAATATCGTGAGGATATCAACACAAATATTTTCATAAAAATAAGAAGTACCATACTCAGGTCTTCCGAGCTCAATAAATCACTAGTAAAGATTGCACTGGTAACAAGAAACATGAATAGACTAGTTCACATAAGCCTCTATCAACATTGCAATGCTGTTTTCATGATCAGAATATGTAACATCAAATCATAGTAGATACAATATATTCATTAATGTGTAGACAAAGCATGATATAACAAACAATGTATATGAGATTAAGAAGTTATACAATGGGATTAAGATTACAATCGGTTAAGAATTGGGTATGGAAATCCTTAGTTCCTTAGCCAAAGCCAAGGAAGGTTTGGTGCATATGGTACAAAAAGGTGAATAATATACAACACTAAATCACCAGAATGGTTTATTTGCTTAATCTTTTGGAATAAATTAAGAGTTCATGAGGCAAATAATGAGCACCTGATGAAGGCAATATTCTTCATTCAAAAGCAGCAGGGAATTAAGGATATGGCACTGCAGAGTCCAGCCTCAGTCGGTTTAAGCGAACTGTACCCAATATATATTCAGGAAGTTCATTTTCCTCCTTGGCCTGAAAATTGATAGGTAATAGCAAATTATTCCAGCATTATTTATATATAAGCAAGATCTTTTTGCGAAATAAAATGCAAAAGAAAATAAGAAAAAATTGAATAAGTTTAAGCTATAGTTGAATTATATCTGTTTAAAATTGTCATGAATAATCAGTGCCTCTTTGTAAAATTTGGATGATATTTTATTAGATGTTTTATCTATGTTTGAAAGAAATTTAATTCATGTCCGACTGTTGGTTCCAACTTAGTATTCTAAAGAATCAGACTGGATCGTGATTATATATATATATATATATGAAATGAGATTGAGGGAGCTGCGTGCATGAATGCACATTAGTTATGTGACTTCTATTAGGTGAATTTTGTGAAAGGAGGTTGACTGCAACGCTTTAATTGAGTGTATGCTTTCTGGGATTTGAAAATGAAGTGTTTGCCATTGAAATAAAAAAAGAGAGCGAAAGAGAAGAGAAAATGAAGACGATATTTTTTTTTTTTTGAAGTACTAATACAAGAAATTTTTGTGACAATTCTATAAACAAAAGGTACCAGTTTGAAGAACTTTTAACTAGATAATTTCTAGTATTCATTTAAATTTTTCTCGTTGATTATCTTATGTTGTTCTCTTTCAGTTCTGAGAGGTTTATGGCTTTTATTTTTTTGGTGAGATTGGCGTACTTGAGTTTGATTAAAAGTAATTTCTTATACCCTATTTATGTGGTCTACTTTTGTGAGCTCACTATAGTAAATTAAGACTTCGTTTGGGATGGCTTTCTTACTGCTTCTTAAAATAGTTTTTTAGTTTAAAAATTTTAATTTTTAAACTAAAAAATTATTTTAAGAAAAAATAAAAAAGCAGCCCCAAATGAAGTCTAAATCATCCTCTCCTATGGATATAGACTACTGCTTAACTAAATCATATAAATTTTAATGTCTTCTTCTAGTGTTCTCTTTGTCATTACTTTGTGTTTATCATATTGGCTTCTCACAATGTTTTGCATAAAAGCTGGGTTTTTTCCTTGCATTTGAGGACAACTTTATGAATCATCATTCTTCAATCATTTCAATTGAGCATTATATGGGTGTCCACATGCAAAAATAAAAAAAATGTGGACTTAGATTCTTAAAGATTTTGTTTAATTAGTGGTCGACTGTTGAAGCGGCTATAAGATCAGAACCTGGAAGCAAATCCACAGTTGTCTAGTAATCGTTGACAAAAAGGTCCTATTAACCACCTTTCACGGAATTATTGTCAAGTTCCCTCCGTTCTCAATTTCCAAAAGTACTTTTGTCCGTTTCCATGTAGTCTGTTTGGCTCAGATTGTTTACACAATATTTGCGTAACATTTTTAAGTGCCAAATAACGTATTCAACTGCCAATTCTTACCTTCCAGCAACAAAAGGATTTGGGAAAAGACCTGGCTATTAAATGTGATCCAAACAATAAAAATACAGACTATAACACAAGAAATACTTGAAATGGAAAATACAGAAATCAGAGCTGTTTAATCAAATTTCAACAGAGATAGAAAAAAAAAACTGAGAAAAAAAAAAGAAGCATTCTACAGTGAGTTACAGAGCAACAAACCTCAATCAAAATTGCAAGGTCAACAGCAATGCCAGTGGTATATCCAAGAACTAAACCAATGATATGCCTGGCAACTGATGAAGAACCAATATCAACATCTATCTGCAAGATCTAAACTGATTAGTGTCCATGGAAAGTGGACCACAAGGCGAACTGGCCAACTCTTAGCAAAATATAAATTATATATTTTATTAAAAATCTAAGAGCACGCAGATGCTTTCACCTTTTCCTTTGGGACAGCTTTCTTCTTGCTTCTTAAAGCGGCTTTTTAGTACAAAAATTAAAAAATTTTGTACTAGAAAGCCTCTTTAAGAAGCAGGAAAAAAGCCATCCCAAACGAAGCCTAAATATTAAACATTCAGAGAGTAAGCTTTAATTACTCATTTATCTGTGGCATAAAAGCCGCCTACTTAAGACAAGAAGAAAATTTCTGAAGCCGATAAGAAATTGCATCATACAAAGCAATTAAAAAACCATAAAGGCAACAGAATTTGAGAGCTTACCTCTAGAAAGTTATCCTCGCGAAGGTATCTGCAAGTGACTGCCTTCCCTAGGAGGCAGGCCTTAGTGCCGACTGCACGTTTAACCATCCAATACCCCTAGTAGTTCATCAAATATTATATAAGTGCAGGCTCCTCGTGGACAATTAAGGTACCAAAAATAAAAATAAAAAACTCACTCATAAATGATGCCTACCTCCACAATGCTTGGTATAAGTTTAAATCTTGAATCTCGAAACACGTCACTCCCTTCAATAAATCTTCCCAACAGGGACTGTTTATTTATGGGCCTGTCAGCACCATAATACAGAACCAAACTGTAATATGGCTTTGCAGGGATCTGCATTCAA
This sequence comes from Dendrobium catenatum, assembly GCF_001605985.2. Lineage (NCBI taxonomy): Eukaryota > Viridiplantae > Streptophyta > Magnoliopsida > Asparagales > Orchidaceae > Dendrobium > Dendrobium catenatum. The sequence continues at coordinate 421,351 of NW_021320055.1, forward strand.
AGAAGCAACATTACAATTAGAGACAAGAGAAAAAAAATCCATTAGAACAGTTAAAAATAGTTGGAAATTATGAAGAAGAATACAAAGAATTACATGAAATAAAAAAGAAAGTGATTCATAGTTCCTTCTGGATTCTTGGATAATCATTATAGAAGCGTAGACCTAAAACTATGTTGTAAACCATCAGGGATATTATAATAGTCCCGACCAGTATGGCCAGAACAAATGGCACCAACATGATCAGTTGATCTATCCAGAGAAATGGATAAAATATTCTTATAATTAACGTTATTTAAAGTTTCTAGTGACGGTCAGTTGCCGTTACACCACTAAACAATAAAATCCTTAATTACATGCCTAAAACTCAATGATACATGTGTTAATTCAGAGAATTTGAGAGAGAAAATACTTCTTATTTTATCACACAAAACTATCCCTATTTATAGATCTATACAATATATCTTAATAAAAAAACAAATAATTATGAAATCATGCATAGTTGTCGTGATATAATCCTTGCTAAATCAGCCACTCGAATATGAAAGGAGATCGATGTGGTCTAGTAGAGCCTACTACGGATCCCCATGCTAACCATAAGATCAAGAGGTAAGGAACGGTCGGGATTTAACAGGTGAGCCTCCCACGGATTCTCATGCTGGTTGTGGGATCAAGGGCCAAGGGACAGTTGGGATTTAATACTCTCCCTCAAGCTAGGGAATATAGATTGAGTTATCAAATAGTCCCATAAAGGTAGAGTAATCAAATTCCGTGTTCACCATAAAGTCCTTCATTTGGTCAAAGCTTTGGGAGGAATTAGCTTCAAACATTGTTGTAGCAAAGGATAGTGATGAATGCTAGCATGTAAGGTGCAGGGCAACAATGAAGATTGCATTAAATAGTAGCCCTCGAGATACTAAAAGTGACAATAAAGGCCGATGGTGGGACAACAAGGAAAGTGGATTAATTATCCGTCGGATCCATCTCCCTCTCGGTTCTCAAGGGAAGGCTGACAATGAAGGCAAGACAGTAAAAAAAGGGAAAATTTTTTGTTGTTAGGGTTGCAACAAGCATCAAGGATAGGAGCAAAAAAACACATCTCAAGCAACTCAGCACGTAGATCTCCTCCTTCCCAAGTCATCCGACTCTACTTAAACAGACTCCTATTTGATCAGCCAATACAAGTGCACACAAGGCCTTTGATCTCTCGGGTCTAATCGTAAGAGGGAGTGTAGGTCTTGTACTCTTGCTTGTCCCGACCCTTAGCTCTTTCGATACGCATGCAAGAGGAGATCTTGCGCTCAACTTCTCTCGCTTCTGCTCAGTCGACGTTGCACATGAGAGGAGCCCTCCCGCTCGATCTCTCCTCGGTCTAGGACTCATAAAGGAAATAGAAGGACCAATATTCCTTAAAATTCCGGCAACGAAGACTAGTGGAAGGACCAGTATTCCTAGAATTTCGGTAATGAAGGCCAGTGGTGGAAACCAGTATTCTTCATAATTCCAGCAATGAAGGCCGATGGTGGGAACCTATATTCCTCATAATTTCGACAACAAATGGTAGGAACCAATATTCATCATAATTCCGACAATAAAAGCCAATGGTGAGAACCTATATTCCTCATAATTCTGGCAATGAAGGTGGTGGTGGGAAAATTTGGCTCTGATACCATGTTAAATTCAGAGAATTGGAGAGGGAAAAAACTTCTTATCTTATTACACAAAACTATTCCTATTTATATATCTATACAAGATATCTTAATAAAGAAACAAATAATTACAGAATTTTGCATAATTGCCCTAATATAATCCTTCCTAATCAGCCACTTAAATATGAAAGGAGATCGGCGTGGTCCAGGTGAGCCTCCCACGGATCCCCATGCTGGTCATAAGATCAAGAGGTAAGGAACAACTAGGATTTAACAGGTGAGTCTCCCTCGGATTCCCATGCTAGCCATGGGATCAATGGCCAAGGGATAGCTGGGATTTAACAACATGACCATATATGATAATTTCCGAAATGGGTCTAAATTTGTTTAATGAGGATTTTAGCACACTCATTGTTACAAAAGATGAAAAATCAGCTCAAAAGTAATGCAGAGCTGAGGATTTGCAGTCAAGTTATGTTAAACTATCTTAGCAAGACATGATTGTGATTGAAGTCATCAGTGTTAAGCATAAACCTCCTCTACAGCTATTGTATAACTGGTGGAAGAGGACTTCAAAAAGTAAGGAATTATGTTCAGCTGCAATTGTTTTGTTGGAGAGTGCATCAGATTCACAATATTCCATTTTGATAAAAAACACTAAATCGGGATTCAAATAACTGCATAACTAATAGAATATGTCAAACTGCTTGAGCATACTCAGCACAAAGAATGGGACCACGTTGGCTAAACAAAGTAAGAATATTTTCATATTAGTAATGGCAGAAATCTAACAGAATGGGAGCCCAAGAAGGTAACCAGTAAACAAAAAAGCAACTTATTTGAGATAGATTGAGAAGGAAAAGCGGCGATGGATCTTTTCAAGAAGAGAGAATCTTTAATTGGTTTTGCTTTTCAATTAAGGCGTGACAGGTTATTTGCAAGCCAATTCTCCGACTTGGCAAAAGAATTAAACAACTATTTTTATTTGATGCAACCGCTAAGCAAAACGATAATAGAAAGCAAATACAGAAATCAAAATAAAACAACTATTTCGAATTGTATGTACCTCCAAGTTTATTACGAGAATGAATGGGAGCTTTTTTCCACTTTCTGACTGTTCAGAAAAAACAGAAGTAGCTTAGAGTGATGATAGTTCCAAAATAAGCTAAATAAAGAGGACAGAGATATGAAAACTTTATTTGGTGCTGTAGCAACATGGAAAACTTCACAGATCCGATAATATTGACATTCTATTCAAGGGTACCATAGCAATCCACAAGTTAGGCCTTTAAGGTTAGTTGGCTCAGAAAGTAACTATTTTAATGTCTTTTCATTGTAGGATCAATAGATTGTATAAATGATTTAGATTTATTAGAATTGCTTTCTACCTATCAGATGAATGAGTACTGATTTTGGAGTTACAAGCCTTGTTTGCAAAACACATTTCTCGTCAATTGAATAGATTACGAGAATCATATTAGATTGATTCTAGTATATATTTCTCATTTGATGTAATATAGACTAGACTGATGAGCCAACTTGGAGAAAACAAAGACAAAATAAAATAAAAAATAAAAAAAACCAAACTCGATTCAATATAGATTGTAATCAACCAAACAAACACCCGGCCAAACAGAAGATAAATCAAAAGAAATAAAATAAAAGCTTAAAAACGCTATCCTCAGAACAACCGTATAGCGGTTTCCTCACATGCATCGAATGTAGGAGAAATATAAAAGATAGTGCTTAGGTTTGCAAACCGAGGGTCCACCACAGCAAAAGAGTCTAGCGTCCTACCAAACTCCTCCGGCAAATGCCTCCAAAAATCAGCCAACAAACAACTTCCAAATGCTCAAGAAGAAGGATACAGGTGGAGTGGAACTTACGTAGAGAAGAAGAGGTTAGAAGCTAAGACGAAATAGAGAGGAGGAAAGGGGATGGAACAAGCTCTCAAGCTTTTCCAAGATAAGAAACTCAGGTTTTTGTAGAGACTTTGCTCAGATTTTCAACAACCATTTCCAACTCAAAACATCTCTATTTTATAGGCAAAAGGAAGAAGCTAAATATCCACAACACCTCCAACCAAAACCAATCAGTTTTGGGGAAATGAAAGGCCAAAAGACACCACAACATCCCACAAAATCTGCAAAGAAAAACAGGGAGAAAAAGCTACGGGAAACCCAGCCAGCAAGCCACAGGAAGCCCAGCCAGCAAGGGACCTGAGGAGCCAGCACAGGAAACGGGGTAGAGACTCACAAGAAAACAGCCAGGGGAAAATCGAGAGGGAGAAGTCACGGAAACAGCAACAGCCAAGGAAAAACTGAGAAGGCAAAGGGGAAGGGAAGAGACACAAGTCCACTCCACAATAATGAGAATAACGTTTTGATTTTATGAGCTAGGAAGTGAATTTATTCCACCAATTATTAAGCTAAACTTCAGCTCAAAATTAATGAGCAACACCAAGTAGAGCCCAACTTCATTTAAGCTCAACCTAAGCAGACATAGCCCAACATGAGGCAGCCAAAGCCCCAAACCAAATGCAGCAAGCAGCCCAAAGGATGGGAAGGACTCAATTGCCGGCAAACCCAAGACTCGCCATACCTAAAACCTCCTACCATGATCATTGGATGCCTTCCATCATTTGATAGCTTAAAAAAAAACATAAAACACAACTATATATTGTTCATATTACATCAAAACAAGATATAAAAACATGAATGCATCAATTCCCCCCTGGTGGGAGAATCTCATCTCCTAATGAGAAAGCTTCCACAATCTTTTCATAAAGCTCCGGATGACGTTTCTTCAGCTCATTGGCATCCAACCAAGTACAATTTGTCAAAGGATGATTCTTCCATTTTTTCAAATATCTCACGTGCTCGCCATTCCTAGTTTTAATAAACTTGATATCAATAATATCTTCAACCTGTTCCTCATTATTTAAAGCTGATGTGGAAAGTGGCAAAGTTTCAATTTCCACATGATCTTCAGAGTTTCCTTCATACAAATATAGATCAGAAACATTAAAAACAGGAGAAGTGCCAACAGTAATAGGTAGATCCAAGAGATAAGCATTTGAGTCCAATTTTTTTAGATTTCGAAAAGGCCCAAATTTCTTCCTGCTTAGTTTTCCAAAAGTACCAATAGGAAATCATTGGCGACGAAAATAAGCCATAACCAAATCTCCCTCTTTGAAATAAACTTCTCTTCGATGTTTGTTAACAGCAGTTTTGTACTTAGCATTAGTCATTCGGATTTTTTCAAAGACTTGCTGTTAGACAGTTTTGATATGGTCAAAGATTTCAGAAGCTTCAGCACTTGTTTTATTTGGTAAAGGCAAATAATTCCTATCTAAAATGTGAGGTATCGACTGACCATAAATGATTTCAAATGGAGTTTTACCAGTGGAGCGATTAACAAAGTTATTGTATGCAAATTCAGCTTGTGGCAAAATCAAATCCCATTGGGATGGTTTCTCACCGGCTAGGCATCTTAACAAATTTCCCAAACTTCGATTAACTATCTCTGTTTGTTCATCAGTTTGTGGATGATATGCACTACTAAATTGAAGAGTATATCCTAATTTGCCCACAGTGTTCTTCAAAAATGACTCAAAATCTAGTATCTCTATCAGAAATAAAAGTGCGAGGAATACCATGAAGACGAACAATTTCTTTAAAGAACAAATCAGCAATATGTGAAGCATCATAACATTTCTTGCAAGGAATAAAATGTGTTATTTTATTAAAGCAATCCACAACCACAAAAATAGAATCAAACTTTCTAGCAGTAACAGGCAACCCCAACACAAAATCCATAGAGATATCCTCCTAAGTTTTATTTGGAATAGGCAGAGGAGTATACAAACCAGTATTTTGAGAAGTTCCCTTAAAAGCCTCACAAATTTTGCATTGTTTTACTAGCTTAGCAATTTGTTTCCTCATATGAGGCCATAAATATTTTTCCTCAACTAAAGCAATAGTTTTCCCTTGCCCAAAATGTCCGCTCAATCCCCCACTATGAAGTTCATACACAAGTTGCTCTCTTAAAGATTTTTTTGTTATGCAAAGTCTAGACCCCATAAATAAAAACCCTTACTGAGCAGAAGGGTCAATTCCAGAAGCAAGACAAGAATCCCAAATACTCTTAAAATCAGAATCATTCGCATAAGTATCTTTCAAAAAATCAAAAGAAGTGACAGTTGAGTAAACAGTTACCAATAAATGAGATCTCCGGCTTAAAGCATCAGCTACCTTGATTAACACACCAGACTTATGCTTTATGTGAAAAGTATACTCTTGCAAAAAAGAAACCCATTTAGCATGCCTTTTATTCAAACTTTTTTGAGAACCCAAAAATCATAAAGCTTCATGATCAGTATGTAAAACAAATTCTCATTGAATCAAATAACATCTCCAAAATTTCAAAGCCTGAACAATAGCATAAAATTCCAAGTCATATATAGAATATTTGAATCGAGCATCATTCAGTTTTTCACTAAAATAAACAACAGTTTTCCTTCTTGACTAAGCACGACACCAATACCGACAAGAGAAGCATCACAATCAACTTCAAAAATGCTTTCAAAATTTGGCAAACTAAAAATGGGAGCTTGACTCATTTTTGTCTTTATAATTTCAAAAGTTTGTTCAGCCTAAGGTGTCCACCTAAACACCCCTTTCTTCAAACAATCAGTAATAAGAGAAATCAGAGAACTAAAGTTCTTAATAAATCTTCGAAAAAAAGAAGTCAAACCATGAAATCCTCTCATTTCACTTATGTTTTTAGGAGTGGGCCAATTTTGAATCGCTTCAACTTTTATTGGATCAACTTTTATCCCTCCAACATAAACAATAAAATTCAAAAATGTTAAGCTCGAAGTCATAAAGGAACATTTTTTTAAATTGATGAACAGCTGTTGTTCCCTTAGAGTTTGTAACACTTGTCTCACATGAGTAAGATGCTCAGAAGAGTGAACACTATAAATCAAAATATCATCAAAATATACAACGACAAACTTGCCAATAAAAGGTCTCAAAATATGGTTCATAGTTCGCATAAAAGTGCTCGGAGCATTCGAAATCCTAAAAGGCATCACAAGCCATTCATACAAATCCTCTTTAGTTTTAAAAGCAGTTTTCCATTCATCCCCAAGTTTTATTCTAATCTAATGATACCCGCTTCTCAAATTAATTTTGAAAAATATTTTTGCGCCACTTAACATATCCAGCATGTCATCCAGTCTTGAAATATGAAATCGATATTTAATGGTGATTTTATTTATAGCCCTACTATACACACACATTCTCTACGTTCCATCTTTCTTAGGAGTTAATAAAGTAGACACAGCACAACGACTTAAGCTTTCTTTAATCAAATCCTTCTTTAACAATTTAATTACTTGCTTAAAAATTTCAGCATGCTCAGTCGGACTCATCCTGTAATGAGGCAAATTAGACAAAGTTGCTCCAGGAATTAAATCAATATGAAGCTGAATATCTCTCATCGGTGGCAACTCTGCAGGCAATTCTTCAGGTGTTATATCAGAAAATTCATTAATCAAAGGCTGAATTTCATTTGGAATTTGAAGAATAGGGCCAGCTTGCTTTCCCACAATCAAATAAGCTACCTCAGAATGTTTCAAATTATTTGCATTCAAAAGCAATTTAGGAGTTTTATTTTGGCAACCTTGTTGTTTCTAGCATGTGAATCAGACACGTGTTTTTGTGGGTAAAGAGTGAACTCCTTGTTGTTTTGGATTAAGGTATAAGTGTTCTTCTCTCCATTATGAATAATTTTGTTATCAAATTGCCAAGGTCGACCCAACAAAATGTGACAGACTTCAAGAGGCACAACATTGCAAATAACTTGATCCTTAAAAGAACCTCAAATTGTTAAGTTGACGACACATTGTCTTGTGATTGGAACCTCACCTCCCTCCTTAAACTAAGAGATTTTATAAGGCTTAGCAAGTGGTTTGGATTTTAATTTTAGCTTATCAACCATCAGTTGCGACACACAATTTTTTGAATTTCCATTATCTATCATAACAGTGCAGATTTTTCCTTCAACAGTATAAGTTGTTTTGAAAATGTTTCTTCTAAGCCACTTGTCCTCGTTGTCAATTTTATTTGTTAAGATTTGTCGGATTATCAAAAGTTCTTCTCCTTCATCTCCATCAATATCTATTTTTTCTAATTCAATGCCATTTTCAGTTTCAGAATTGGTTTCTTCTTCTTCCTCTACATCTTCGTCGTTTTCAATGTAGTTATTTCTAGGTTAATTATTTTTTCTACAGGCCACAGAGAGATGGCCATAAAGCCCACATTTGTAGCATGGTCCGATTAATTTAGGTTGTTCAGAAGGTTTAGGACCCATAATTCCCTTTCCTTTATCCACATTTTGATTTTCAAAAGACTTTACTTTCACCTCCGATGTTCCCACAGAAGTTTGAGATTAATTCTTAGCCCCACCAGTTGATCTTCGCTTGTATGTTTTTGTTATCTTGTTATGACCCCTTTCTCTTTGCTATTGTTTTTCAAGTTTTAATGCATTTGATATGCCTCATCAATTTTAATTACATGATGTAAGTTAAGTTGATCTTGGATTGACCACTTAAGACCGTTGACATATCTTGAAACAATTTTTTTTTCAAACTCATCTAAATCATTTCTTGAATGAAGTTTATAAAACATTTTAGTGAATTCTTCAACATTTTGAGTTCCTTGTCGCAAGCTATTAAATTCCTGAAAGAGAGTTCGTGCGTAATCAGATGGTAAAAATTTTCCCCTCATTTTTTCTTTCATTCGTTCCCAGTTTTGTATTTTTTCTTTTCCATGTCTTTGCCTATTGTTTTGTAAGTTCCTCCACCATGTAAGAGCATGACCTGTGAGTTTTAAACTTGCAAATTTTACTTTCTTATTTTCCGGAATCTCTTTCTAATAAAAAAATTGATCCATTTTTTCGATCCATTCGAGAAATAGATCAGGTTGTAATTTCCCCTCAAAATTATAAACATCTATTTTTATCCCAAAATCCCAATTCCGTTATCGCCTATTATGATTCCTAGGGACTTCTTCTTCACTTTCAGACGTTTGGATATTATGTTGATTAACATTCAAATTAGCAAGTGTTTGAGCCATTTCATTCATCTGATTTTGCAAGTCTGTTAATTGTTGCATCATATTTTGTTAATCCTCCGAATTATTAGCCATCTTAGTGTTTCAAAAGAAGACTCGCAAACCAAGGACATGCTAACTTTCCTGATACCAAGATTGATGTAATATAGACTAGACTGATGAGCCAACTTGGAGAACACAAAGAAAAAAAAAAAACTCGATTCAATATAGAGTGTAATCAACCAAACAAACACCCGGTCAAACAGAAGATTAATCAAAAGAAACAAAATAAAATCCTAAAAATGCTATCCTCAGAACAACCGTCTAGCGGTTTCCTCGCATGCATCGAATGTAAGAGAAATGTAAAAGATAGTGCTTAGGTTTGCAAACTGAGGATCCACCACAGCAAAAGAGTCCAGCGTCCTACCAAACTCCTTCGGCAAATGCCTCCAAAAAACAGCCAACAAACAACTTCCAAATGCTTAAGAAGAAGGATACAGGTGGAGTGGAACTTGCGTAGAGAAAAAGAGGTTAAAAGTCAAGACGAAATAGAGAGGAGGAAAGGGGGTGGAATAAGCTCTCAAGCTTTTCCAAGAGAAGAAACCCTCATGTTTTTGTAGAGACTTTGCTCAGATTTTCAACAACCATTTCCAACTCAAAACATCTCTATTTTATAGCCAAAAGGAAGAAGCTAAACAGCCACAACACCTCCAACCAAAATCAATCAATTTTGGGGAAATGAAAGGCCAAAAGACACCACAACATCCCATAAAAACTGCACAGAAAAACAGGGAGAAAAAGCTACGGGAAACCCAGCCAGCAAGCCACGGGAAGCCCAGCCAGCAAGGGACCCGAGGAGCCAGCACAGGAAACGGGCAGAGACTCACGGGAAAATAGCCAGGGGAAAACCGAGAGGGAGAAGTCACAGGAACAGCAACAGCCAGGGAAAAACCAAGAAGACAAAGGGGAAGGGAAGAGACACAAGTCCACTCCACAATAATGAGAATACCTTTTTGATTTTATGAGCTAGGAAGTGAATTTATTCCACCAATTATTGAGCTAAACTTCAGCTCAAGTATTAATGAGCTACACCAAGTAGAACCCAACTTCATTTAAGCTCAACCCAAGCAGCCATAGCCCAACCCGAGACAGCCAAGGCCCCAAACCAAATGCAGCAAGCAGCCCAAAGGACGGGAAGGACTCAATTGCCGGCAAACCCAAGACTCGCCATACCTAAAACCTCCTACCATGATCATTGGATGCCTTCCATCATTGGATAGCTTAAAAAAAACATAAAACAAAACTATATATTGTTCATATTACATCAAAACAAGATAAATTAAAAACATGAATGCATCATCATTCCTGGAAAAATTCCAAGAAATCCTAATCGCCCTATTGTTTTCTGACTGAGAAAAATTTTCTCAACGCAGAATTCCATGAATTAGCAAAAAGCCTATAGAAAAGTTGTTAATATTCATGATATTGTATATACCTGAACAAGGCGGTTTGGATGATGAGCAATTTTGTCCATGCAAGTTTCTGCGCTAAGCCAATCAACTGCCAAAAGCTTTAAAAGAGGATCTCCGCCCGGAACCTATTTTATGACAGAATAATTATTAGTAGTCCTTAGGTGAAGCTTAAATAACACAAATACTTAATAAACACTGTCAAGGAGAAAAAATAAATAAATAAAGCGAATAGAAAAATAAGTGCAAATAAATTGTATGTTTTCCAAGGCAATCAGGGTTAAAACCAGCACACAGCATATGGTAGTTTTATGTTGCAGCTGATCCAGCAAGAGCTTTGTTGCCAGGTTAGCATTAATTCTTGGTGACAACTTGGATATAATCAAGTTAAAAAGCAAGTCTGATCAATGCAAGGGCAGTCAAGAATCAGGTTCAAGTGAGTTAGCCTGATTCAAGATCGTATTTTCAATTTTGCTTGATCGTGGCTAAAATCTGGAAAAATAAAACAGTTTTGAAAGTAGATTTTACACTCCAGTCAATATGAGTTGCCATACGTAATATCTTGAAGAAAAAATTATTTGTTGCTTTGCAATTTATCAAATGCAATCAAGTCATGAATTTGGTTATTTGTTGTTTTGCAATGTATCTCAACCATTAGTTTAATTTCGATAAAAAATGTGTGGTTTAAAGCTGTTTTCATTTTTCTATTAGCATAATTTACTTTTAGAACACAAAAGCATCAACCACATATGGCAAACTGAAGTTGGAAATTCAAACTTCTATATAACATGTCATAGAATTCAAAAGAGAACAAAGATAAAATCATCACCTCGTTTCTCTAGCTAAATCAAATAGTTGAAAGCTAAAAGAACATGAGTGACAGCAAATTAATAGTAACCTTAGAGCAATCCTTTAAGTAAGTCCTTCCCCTTATCATAAACCCTGGCTCACTAGGCTTAGTCCAACAGTTGGTATCAGATTCCCCTTTCCCTTGATGTAGTGAACCATGGAATTGACTTGGATTTATAGTAGCAGGAGGATAGGTAGTATCCAGTTCATTATTCTCTCCTGTTGCTGCATTCACAAAAACAGCATCATTTGAATAAGGAATTAATTAGTTGCTTTTAGAAAATTACACTCCATCATGATGAGGCCCTGAAGAGAAGTGTCATTTGAGGGGACTTATGACACAATGCTAAATATCTGGGTAAGATTGCTGATAATGATGACAATAAATATAAACGAGGCAATGACTGTTCTGGTGGTTTTAGTAAGCGCAAAAATCAGAGTTTTAAAGAAAGACTAGCAGTCTATACGCTAGTAAAACATTTTTCAGTCCTATTTATAACATCCATTTGCAAAATTGATGATTTGAAGCCATCGCAAATTCACAGACTAGATTCCAGTAAGCTGATACGCCCTAGGGTTCCACAATTTCGGTTTTTCCCTAATTTCCCCCAAAAATGAGGAATTTCTCCACGAAAAGCATAGAGAAACAATCACAAGAGGGTTGAGATGAAAAGCAAGAACCTTTGCATTGAAAGCCAAGAGAAAACAAGATAAGTTTGTCCACTTTGAGAAGGACAAGATCTCCCACAAGAAAACCCTAGAAAAGAACAAGAAGGAAACTAGAAGAAGAAAACTAGAAAGAGAATACACTTTTCATAATGCCTCCAACTAAACCCTAATGGCCCCCTTCATACAATCCAAAAGTCCCTCACATCCCCAAATTACCCCCACTTAAGTGGGTGGGCCCCTTTTTGTCCAGCCGGTCCGCCCGCCTCCCATAGACCCGCACGGGTCTAGGATGGACCGGGTGACCCGGTCCATCATAAGCCTACCAAGCAAACTATTGGGTTTTTCATTGGACCATACCAGAGTCAAAAATGTCATGCTACTCATACCAAAGAGAATCTGGTAAAGGTATGTTACTTATACCAAAGCAAACCCAAAACCAATCCAACTAAAAAAATCATGATCTTAACTAACTACAGATGTTCAACTTGGTATGGGCACTATTAATATAACCCAAACTCAAATTGAACCAAGTTGACCGGTTTAAATTAAGTTGGGCCCACAAAATGCAGAATTAAAAGAGCAAAGACTAATAAGAAAAAAATGATATTCTCAATTTCTTCACCTCTACCCCCTTTCCCTTTTGATATGATTGGGCTGCTACTGGTTATCGCTCACACTTAAAACCAACCCGTACTCAAAACCAACCCATCTAAAAGTTCAGTCTAACTTTGATGAGGACATCAGATTTCGACATGTGTACTATCGCCGGAGACGCAGATCGACGGCTACGATCCAGAGCCTCTATTTCTGATTTATTGGCATTTTATTTATGCTTGTATTTTTTGTTTCCTAGTTTGCCCCTGTGGGCATTGAGTCACTTATGTAGCCCTGAGGGCATTTGTGTCATTTTCGTTTTTTTATTTTATTTTGGCCTACTTATATGAGGCCTCATGCAATGCAAGTTTTTAGTTTTTGGAATGAATGAAATTTTTCTCTTTTGATCTCTTTGTGAGTTCGTGTCACCTTTCCAGATCTCTTTGTGAGTTCTTGAAGAGGTGGAGCTTGTAGATCTCTTTGTGAGTTCTAGTAGAGGGGATGGAAGAGGTTTGAGGCAATTTGAGGTTTCATCTAGATTTTCCAAATCTTCCCCTTGATTTTCCGGCCATAGCTCCCCCCCCCCCCCCCCCCCCCCCCCCCCTCCCTCAAATCATCTTGCCGCCGGCCTCCTTGGACCTCCCAAGCCGCCGGCCTCCACCACCCTAACCCCTTCCCGGCCGCCGGCCTCTTCCCAAATTTTCCCTCTCCACCTCTCTACCCGCCGGCCCTCTCTCTTGGATTTTTTAATTTGAAATTCAAATTCCCCAAGAGGCATTACTTACTTTCCAAAAATAAATCCTAAATTTAGGCAATCATCTTAATTGGATTTCAATTCCAATTTGAAATTCAAATAGTTACCTAATTGCTTAATCATAAATTAGGAAACTTTCCTTTTGTTTAAAATCTGAAATTACTTCAGATTTTATTCAAATCTATTAATTAATCAAGTGGGCCCCACCTCCTCAAAACCGAATCCCCTCCCCTCTTCTCTATTTTGGCCAGCCCCTCTATGGGCCCCTTCTCTCTCCAAAATTAATGCCTAATCCCCACTAAATCAGCCCCAAATCTCTCCCCATTGCCGCCCCTCTCTCCCTCTTTGTATTGATTTGAATTTTCAAATTAAATCCTTCACCTAGCTTCCCAAAATCTGAATACTTTCAGATTTCCTGCCCTTACCTCTTGGCTTCCCACACTAGCCGACTCCCCTTCTAGACCTCAAACCGGCCAACCCTTTTCCTCCTCCAAGCCGCCACCTCCTTCCTCCCTCTTCTTCCTTTTGGGTGTTCTTTCAACCCTTGGTGAGGATGCATGGCGGATCCCAAAGTTGATCACGGATTCGTACTCGATGCCCACAGAGACATCCACATCATTCGATCACCATTCTTCGACATCGGGTTTGGTTTTGATGACACCGTTGAAGATTACTTGAACCGAATCCTCCCCAATCTCGTGGAAATCCTCGACGATCAATTCTTGGACTACGAGTGGACCATCAACGGCCATCCACCCGCTTCTCCAACTCCCGCTTCTTCCCCGGCGACGAGTCCTCTTGGCATCACTTGTGTAATAGTGGTATCTCTACTGTGCTTACGATCCTCTTCCGCTAACCTCCACCGTCAAGAATGATTAAAGGATCTCGAGGTGAAGGATCTATATTTAAACATAAGGCTTTGTTATAAGTGGCTATTTGCATTATTTAAATCTTCGGTTATTCTTTTGCAAGTTCTTGTAATCTCCAAGTGTAATCAATTAGTATGGCTTAACCTTTCATTACATCTTCTTTAACTCTACTTGAGTAAGCTAGACTTTATTGCTAGTATGCGAAGTTAATAACTTTTATCAATCTCTTAAATTACAATTCTTGTATTCACACATAGTATCACATCAAACTTACTAACAGACTGATGACCAGGCTTTTATTGGACATTATTAACCCAAGCAAATCATCAGGCGAATCAAGTGCACAAGCATAAATTCAAGTTAATAACTTTTCAAATTATGATCTTCATTATTATAATCCCAATTGTTTGGGGTTGACTTAACTCCATGCATTCCCGTCGTAAATTTTAATTTCTTTCTCAAACAGGGAACTTTATACAATCTGAAGTCAAATAGAAGCCCAAAAAAGGTGTAGTGATTTCTTACCCTCTTCATTCTTCTTTACTGCACTCTGAACCATGTCAAGATACAAGAAAGCTCCTCTTGATTCTCCCGCACTACTCACAAATACACACACACATCTTTCACAAAGCAACTCGTCTTTTTACATCAGTTGACTATGTGACCAAGGCCGAGTCTTTTTACATCATTAATAATATTTATATTCAAGTCATTAAGGATATGTATACATAAGTTATTACTTGTATTTAAACACAAGATAGATTGACACTTTGACCAAGTATTTTCCTATTTCAATTGGATTACATCAAGGACCAACTTTAAAGCCATATCTTTTTGCTTTAGTCATGAATATTCTTACTAGACATTTGCTAGAGGATGTACCCTGGTGTATGTTTTTTGCTAATGATATTCTAGTTGATAAGACTACAGGAGTTGAAAGAACACTTGAATTATGGAGGTCAACCTAAGAGCCTGAATATTTTCATTCGAGTAGATCTAAAACCAAATACATGGAGTCTAATTTTAGTAGTGAGAGATCTAGTGGTGATATTGTGACATTGGGTGAACAAGTCATTAAAAAGAGTACACATTTTAGATATCTCAAGTCTATTGCTCAAAACAATAGTAAAATAGATGGAGATATTATTAGTAGAATCCAAGTTGGATGGTTGAAGTAGATAAATGCATCAAGCCTGTTATGTGATAGAAAAGTACCCCTCAAACTTATAGTTCATAATATTGGTCGTTAAAAGATAAGATGGTGGTGACCCCTACAATGCTTTATAGCTCAGAATGTTGGTCAATAAAAGATAAGCATAAAATTAAGTTATGTATTGCAAAGATGAGGATGCTCAGGTGGATGAGTGGTTTAACACTTAAAAGATAGAATGTGAAACGGGTATATACATTAAAAGGTTGGAGAGAGTCGCCTTAGATGGTTTGGTCGCATAAAATGTTGGCATTACGATGACCTGGTTAGGAGACTAGATATATGAAATGCGGCATATGTTAAGGAAGGTAGAGGTAGACCTAACAAAACTTAGAAAGTATTAGAAATAACATTTTTTTATTGGATTTAAATGAGAATTTGCTCTTAATAGGATACAATAGAGAAAAATGATTCATATAGCCGACCCCATGTAGTGGGATAAAGGCTTGATATTCTTGTTGTTGTTGGCTTGTTGCTGCATATTTTTATATTCTACATGCATAAAAGGAGTAAAGACCACTTTAATAAACAACCATGTGTTCTTGGTTGACTGATTCAGCGAAATCCATTCTGCAACATCTCATCCAGCAATGCACCACATTTATCAGAAAATAGAAATTCTTAGGGGCTGTTTGGTAGCAGGATTTAGGCCGGATTTGAGCGAAATCCAGCCAAACGGCCTAAAATGCAAAACCAAATCTCACAGCAAGTGAAATCCGGGATAGACGGAAAATTACGCTGATTCGAGCGAAATCCGGGATTTCGGAAATCCTGTATTTTGCGGGATTTACGAAATCCAGGCGCTAGAGTAAGAGTCCCTTGGATAAATCCTGCTTTATAGCCAAACAGTCACACATGATTTAATTGGATTTATCATAAATGTTACCAAACAGTTTTCAGGATTTAACCCCTCAGGATTTCGTAAATCATTTACGAAATCCTACTTAAATGAAATCCTACATTCTACCAAACAGCCCCTTAGTATTGAACAGTTGCCTATAAGGTCAGTAAAATAAGAATACATTCCATTGTTACCACGATTACAACAATGGAATCATTATATGGTGCTGCTACATACAAGAATATTAAATCACATACTGAATCTTGTAATTTTAACTTTGACAGAGATAGTTTTATGTTAAAGAGGCAACCTGCACTTTTCTTTAAAGCCAAACTCGCAATGGCCCATGAAACGTTCTTCAATTTCACTTTCCCAGCCTGAAATGAAAAGAATATGCCCATTATTGAAGTTGTCTAGTAAATTTTGTTATAGAATATAGCAAATGATCCTGTTAGAGACAATGCAGTTGGACATGCTAATATTTACAATCAGTTCTACCTTCGGGGGCTCTTCATCATCACTGTCACTGTCCTCATCTCCTAAGGAGCCATCAAAAGCAATTGCATCATGAAACTCATCATTAAGTTCTGAATTCTCGGGTTCTAAAGAAGCAGTGGGAGCAGCATAAAAAATATTTGAATGCTCAACTGTTGAGGGAGAGTCAAGAGCTAGTGAAGGATTTGCAGCAAAATATTCTCTTAAACCTGAACATTTAAAATAAAGAACTCAGTTTTTCAACTAAAAGAATATAATTGAAGAAGAAGCCCTTCAGTTTACAGTATCAGTTTTCCGGGTTCGATTCAACATTAGTTTTCTTAGCTTAAATATTTGCAGAGTTACGTGAGTTAGTTCTCGTGTCTAAGGGATCCAACGATGCAATCACAGAAGAAAAAATGCAATCACAGAAGAAAAAGATGAAATCAATCAAACAAACTCTCTATAACAAGTATATTCCATGTGTTAGTATTGTGTATCTTAGCTTCTTTATGGGCTCCGAAAAATTCTGTGTTAGTATTGTGTATCTTAGCTTCTTTATGGGCTCCGAAAAATTCCATTTTTGATGTTTGTGTGATCCCGGTCTCTTTATGCCATTCGTCTATTTTTATTTTAAGTGTTTGTGTGACGATGGCGACAGAGAGTTTTAACGATATTAGGTTCCGGGGGAATTTTCAGAAGGCAGATTGGGTTTTAGATAAGACACTACCCAGAGATTTCGCCCTCATTTTGTGAGGACTTTTTATCTGAGTTCTGGTTTCCTATAGGCGCAAGCCCCTATAGTTAATTACCCCTCCCAATAATAGGAGAGAACTTTCGATTAAGGCTAGTCGTTAA
>NW_021320055.1:438801-515367 GCF_001605985.2 Dendrobium catenatum
AGGCTCACGCACGGGGCCAATTTGGTCGGCGGGTTCGGCGTCGGCAGGCAGCGACTCAAGCGGGAGGATGGCGGCGTCGGCTCAGGCGGGATGACGGGGTCGGCAGGAGTCGGAGGTGGTAAGAAGGCTTGGTTGGAGTCGGTGGGCTTCTTGTGGACGGGAGATCGAGAGGTAAGTTCTGAAAACTTCGTTTCTCTTCTCTCTGTGCGTATGTGTGCATAAGGGAGAACCGAATGAGAGGGAGCGTTTTTATGTCGTGAGAGGTGACGGTTGTGCGATCATGGGCAGTTTTCGGGTAGTTTCTATCGTAGGGTTTGCTGGTTGGAGTCGGTGGGCTTCTTGCGGATGGGAGATCGAGAGGTAAGTTCTGAAAACTTCGTTTCTCTTCTCTCTGTGCGTATGTGTGCATAAGGGAGAACCGAATGAGAGGGAGCGTTTTTATGTCGTGAGAGGTGACGGTTGTGCGATCATGGGCAGTTTTCGGGTAGTTTCTATCGTA
This sequence comes from Dendrobium catenatum, assembly GCF_001605985.2. Taxonomy (NCBI): domain Eukaryota; kingdom Viridiplantae; phylum Streptophyta; class Magnoliopsida; order Asparagales; family Orchidaceae; genus Dendrobium; species Dendrobium catenatum. The sequence goes on from NW_021320055.1 coordinate 439,301, forward strand.
GGGTTTGCTGGCTTGGTCCGGTTTTGTCCGAACGAAGGTGTCGGGTTCTCCGACAGTTAGAGGTCAACATTCTTCAAATGTGCTCAGTGCTATAATAAGAAATAATTGGGCAACTTGATTTGAGTAAGGGTTTTGCGCTTGGTTTCAAACATCAACAGGATGGAAGGCAAGCACACCACTATTCCGTATGAAATCCCAATATCCAAAATATACATCGATCTGATCAAGAATTACCTTCATTTATTTTCTATAATAGAGCCTCTACCATACGTAGACAAATCCCTGCATGCCATGGGCCATCTTGTAAAAGATTGCAGAAATGATTTTCTCTTTGGTTGCAAAAGTTGGCCATACAGTACATTCATGTCATTCAATTAGAAAAAAAAAATGTCATTCAATTAGAAAAGAAATAGATAACATTCATATGAATTTCTTAAATTCTGTTAAGAAGATAGAAAGCATATCAAATTCTTCAGATTCTTATGTCTGGAAAAAATAGAATTAACAAAGAGAAACTCTTCGAAGCTCTGAAATGATATTGATATAGTGAATGGCATCATTCCGTCTTTTTGTTAAATCTGGAACTTTCTTCATCAAATTCAATTCCAACGATATTCCCAAATCTCTAGTAAGAATAGATTTATTAAGTTATATGGATTTTCTATCATAGCTAACAAGTGGGATGAGATGATAGAAGCTTCTCCTCGAAAAAAAAAAGTCTATATGTGGATTGGTATTCGTGAACTTCCTTATGGCTACTAGAATTGTGATGCATTGGAATTCATCACTTCTAAGATTGAGAAACAAATTTACAAGGATAAACACGTCATAGCCAAATATTAGCTTTTGGAAGCTAAAGTGTGAGTGCTTGTTGAAAGCACTATAGGCCATTCTGAAAAGTACTAAGGTTCACTCTAATAGTTATGTTCATACAGCTATTATTTCTCCTTTTTTGTAATGCCTCCCAGGAAGATTATAAAGATATGAACATTTCAACTCCATTGTCTGTAGTTCCAATAGATAGTAATGACTTGGATCTTTCATTGCGCATTGCTAAAACATTAACAAGCATTCAAAAGGGCGGGCTATTTTGAAAAATCATTGGTCTCAGATGGAAGAAGAGACAAAAAAATCTGGTAATTCAATTTCAAAAATGGTTTTGCAAGAGGAATTTATATTGCATCGTATAATCAATTGAAGTTCAAATTTGAATATTTTCTCTTATCTGAATAAGATTAGTGAAAAATCCTCGCTTCAAGAAAGAAAGAAGTTAAAGAGAAACAATAACAATAACAACATCAAGTCTTTACCCCATTACGTAGGGTTGATTATATGAATTCTTTTTCTCCATTGTGTTCTATTAAAAGTCAAATTCTCAAGTTGAAGAAAAAATGGAAAGCTCCAAATTTTATTCAACAAGAATATGACCGCAATGGGTAAAATTTGGAAATAATAAACCATGAAAGAAAAGAAACAATAAGGCAGCAATTGTACTTAAGAAACTACTAACAATGAGTGCTAGAATCTCTACGAAATAATGTTATAGATACCTAGTAAATTTGACCAAATTACCGACCATACGATGCTACCCAGAGGTGGAGAAGCAACCATGTAGAAAGGTAGCGAAAAGGCTAAGAGCTTCAATTTTGTTGATTGGAATATTTTAAGGCCAAAACACCTAGGACTTCTTATAGTTTACATTATAAACATCTCATTTCGAAATGAGTATGGAAATCCCTCCAAGTGAAGTTTAACTCATTGATATTCAACAGAAAGGTATTATTCCCAATGCATTTGATAAAAAAGTTGCTGACCTCTATACTGATACAAATTGACGTCATCTCTAATCTTGACAAACCTAAGTGAATGTTGTCTTCTGGTGGACAATTTAATGTTAAATATCTATCCTTCTCAAAGGAAAATTTGCATTCATACTACCTTCATCAGTTGTAGTGGGAAAGTTTGTTGCCAGAGTGATTAGGAAATACTTGAAATCAAGTATGTCCTATCACATTCATACTACCTTCATCAGTTGTAGTGGGAAAGCTCTGGTTCCATTAAAAGTGGCTTTTCTTATATTGATCATATATTCATCTACATCAATAAAATTTCTAAAAAAGCTCATTTGATGGAAGTTGGTATGAATATATCTTCAATTTGTACAATTTCAATCCAAGGAAGATTCTCATTCTCATACATTCTTCAAATATGTATTTTTTGCTAATATTTGGAGAAAGCTAAATCATCTATTTAGAATCATAACTTCGATGGAGACTGTTTATGATGCCTTCTCTCATGGCGAGATATATTACTAATGATTCCAAAGACATTTGGAACATCTCCCTCTCAATAATGTTGAATTTCTAGCATGAAAGAGATATCAGATGTTTTTACAATTAAAACAAAAACCATTTAGTTTAACAGCATCTTCCAAGTTTATTTTTGGCTGGACACCAAGGGAATAAAGAAACTCTTAGAACAAGAATAAATCAAATTTAAGATTCAAGATAAACTATTATTTAAATTAGGTATTGCTAAGTTGCATGATGATTATTTTGTTCTTTTCACATATTTTCTTAGTTTAGCATATTAATCTTTCTCATATTTCAATGTGAAGGTGTTTGCTCCAGCTTTCATTCAAAAAAAGGAAAATAAATCGTAATTAAGCACATTGCATGAGAACTCAACCTCCAACTTGACAAAGCAAAGCATAAGGAATGGTCTTCTCAAAATTTGTAGTATATCTCTTCTTCAGCCTATCCCAAATAGTTGAATGTATTTCCAAAATCCTTGTCACAAGGCATTTGGAAGTTGCAGAGTATGCCGTTTTCAGCCTGCTGATTTCCCAAATAGAAGCTACAAAAGCAAGAAGCAGATGTACGCCGAATTGAGAAATGATATAAGAAAATGCCAGCATATAACAAAACAGTTATAGTAATGAAGCTGCAAAATTAGTAAAGCTACACTACCCAAATAGAATCACAAGTTTTGGGCCATTATAGATTCTTGTCAATCAGCGTAGAAAAAGCCTAAAATAGTCTCCCAACTAATAAATATTCAATTTAGTCCAAGACTTTCATGATGCCCCAATTTGACCCCCTGATTATTAGAAAATATCTCAATTTGATACCAACGCTAAAAGTAACAGTTAAAGTTAACTCCAATAGTTAAATGTGAAGGCATTTTGAGTATTCAGGTGTATGTGAGATTATATTATTATTTTTATATATTTTATCATTTATCATATTAAAATAAATACAAAAATCATAATAGAAGTTAACTATATTTATTAATTATTCACTCTTGTTATTTAGTTGATTAATTTTCATTATGATTTTTGTATTTATTTTAATATGAGAAAAAATAAAAATTATAAAAAATAATATATATCTCGGATACACTATAATGCCCAAAATACTCCCATAATTAATTATTGGGGTTAATTTTAACAATTATTTTTTACCTTGGGACCAACTTAATTTAACAATTATTTTTTACCTTGGGACCAACTTGAGATATTTTCTAATAGTCAAGGGACTAAATTGGATCATCATGAAATTCTAGGACTAAATTGGACATTCACTAATAATCGGGGGCCTATTTTGAATTTTTACTCATTAGTGATGTGGATGCTTAGTAGATGCTTACATGGCCTATATATAAAATGGGAGATTATTTCATACAAATTGATGTTTTGCATGAAAACAAGATAATCCATTTTAGGTGTAATATTTTGAGGGAAGTATAATTCTATTCAAATTGAAACAATAGCATCTATGCGACATAAAAGAAAATATTATGAAGATTCACTATACCCCATAAAAGGACAACATGCAAAATCATCTCCATATTCATAAAATAAATTTTAAAGTATAATTCATATGGGAAAAGAAAAATGAAAATGATAAAACTCTAATTCCTAAATCTTCATAATAAAGAGTAATAAAAAAGATAAGAAAACATATTGTTTGGTAAAACCTTTTAAGAAGGGATGGAATGTATGCAAAACCAGAATGTACACACGTAGATGAATGAATATGATTTTGAAATAAGTGTCTTGAAGAAAAAGTTAGCAGAAGGGTTGGAAATTATAGATCATGGTCAACTCAGATACTTTCTTGGTGTGAAGGTTGCAGTAAATGAATCTAGTTCTATCATTTTCAACAAAAGTGTTTGATCTCTTACGGAAATCCAATTTGATGAGCTACAAATTAATTGATTCTTAAGCATATCCAAATATAAGAAAGCATATCCAAACATAAGATTGACTTCACACAACATAAGATTGACTTCACACAACACAAGTACCCCTACTAATAAGGGCAAGTATCAAGATTTGCTAGAAACTCATCTATTTATCTCATATTAGATCGAACCTCACCTTTGTTGTTAAAATGGAAAGTCAATCGATGCAAGCTGTTATAAAAATTTTTGAATACCAACTCAAATTTATGAAATTGGATTAATCAATTCAAATTCAACTCTATTTTTGACTTGACAAAACTCGATTGGGCTAAATCACATCAATCAATAAATCCATTAATTGAATCAAATTAAATCTATTCAAGTCAATTTGAACTCAACTGAGTCAAATCATGTAAGACCCAAATAGGTATGCTTAAATTAATAGATAAAATGATATATTAAATGTCTGCATCTTTGTAGAAATTCAAATGGATGAATAATGATTTGTTAGTTAGTATTAAATAGATTAATATTAAAGATATAAGCTTAATACTAAATGTCTATTATATTAATATTAACAGATAAAAGAATTTAGTCATTTAAGTCAAATAGATAATTAGATAAATCCCTAACGACTGAATAGATGCTTTGGTTGGAAAATGGCAGTTATCCTTATTCAACTCGTTGTTCACTGGAGCCAAAGGAATTCAGATAAGCGTCTAAAGCAGTTATTGGAGTGGTACAAATCTATTAGTGCTATTCACGTGAAATGGTGGACCCGGAAAGACTGAAATGAATTTTCGTATGCAAAGCAGAGAAGGAGTGCAGGAATTGCTGTATTTAACTTCGACATAGTTCTTGCATTCACTGTGGCTTGGTTCGGAACATTATAGTGCAGGTATTACTGATATTCTGTCAGCATATTGAAAATGCTTTCTAAGGCGGAACAATGCTGAAGGTGGGACTATAGAAGAAGCCGCAGAATTCACTGTTGTTGGAGGCGACACAGTGATTGATGCTGAGAAGCATTCGGCACAGTAGTAGCAAGGGACAGAAGCAGAAAATCCTGTAGCATTGATCGGTATAGTGTCTCCGGACTGTAGCAAGAGGCGGAGAGTACTGGGTAGCGGCAGTAGGCAGTCATGTAGGGCATTCAGCACCTTGATTGGGAAGTTCAACACAATGCAGTAACATTTTGTTACAGGTATTATCAAATTAGTAAAATGGATATTAGTGAACATTGTAATCAAGAATTAGATGTCATTAACATGGAATTTTGTGATAAATTGTAGTTTGATTCAAAGGTGAGAATGATGTGAGAATATAATCAAGGAAGTTTAAGAGAGGAATTTAAAAGAAGAAAAAGGTAAGAAGTACAGTAAGCATCGTTATCTTTTATGTTATCTAAAAATTAGCAAGTTTCTAAAAGATGATAGTCTATTCATATTGTAGGATTATTCGTATATTTATGCAAAGAGAAGGTTTTCAGTTAGTGTATCAAAGGAGAATGTTACGTGGTGTAGGTTTGGAAGAGATCACTCGTCAAAGAGATAAGTGATGCAATTTAAAGTTTAAAGAAAACTTTTGTTAAATTTGATATTGCATGAATTTAAGGAAAATAAGCACTACTAGTTAGTTTATATAAATATTTTTAAAGGATATTCATAGTCAAGTTTTCAAGTAAGAATACTCACTTATATAAATTCATTATGTGAGTTTAAATCAAGGTTTATTATGTTCATTGAAATGTTTTCTTATTGATAATGTTTGGAAGAAAGTTCTTTTCTTTACTTATGTGCATATTCATGTTATCTAAATTATAATATGAATGATTAAGAAAGCATGCAACAAAATAAGTATGATTTATAAATATGGAAAATGTACAGAATATTAATTTAAAAGTAAAGTTTGACTAAATATTTATATATAACTTACCAATGCAGGTGGGGCAAAAGGGTCCCCATATATTAAATTGTTTGGTAAGTGGGGCAAAAGGGATTCCAAAGAAATGAAACCTGCATAGCAGGTGGGGCAAAAGGGACCCCAAAGAAATGAAAACTGTATAGCATGTTGGCAAAAGGGACCCCAAAGAGGCAAAAGGGACCCTGTGTAATTCAATGGCGATAATGCTAGGTTTACCTGGGCTCCATTGAATATGTTTATGAATGAATAGCCAAATCTTCTAATGAGTAAAATTGATATTCAGTATGTATTTAAGAAGAATTACTGGTTAATGTCAAATGAGATTTTATGAAGCTTTTTCAAGCCGTCTAATTTTTATTTTTGTTTTTAATATTCTGAATTTTATAATCATGCAAGTTAAATATTTTTTTAAAGTTGCATAACTTATGGAGCCTCATAGCTCACCAGTATTTTATTATTGGCTGTTGTTACAGGAAAGGTAAAGGTAAAGGGAAAGGTGAAAGAAGACTGACCTGCAAGTATTTAAATTTTATTTTAATGTTTATTCTATGTTTGAAGTCTACTCTTGAGGTTAATAAATAATTTTAATATTGCGTGACTTTGAATTTGTTTAGATTTCCTTAGTAGCTCTGTACTATGTCTTTGATGAAACTTGGGAATTATTATATTTTTCCTTTGTTATATCAGATGATGTTTATATTATCTTTATATAGATTTGAAATGAATGAGATGTTTAGTGATGAAAATGTTATGTTATTCTTGTTACATTCTACAGTACTGTTAAAGGGTATTGCGGGGTGTTACAAAAGTGGTATCAAACCAAATTAAATCATGTTGAGCAAAATCAAACAAAATTGATCCTAAATTGGCTTAAGCTGGTTCAGCACACATCCAAATCAAACCTTCAACAATTTTCTTTGGCCTTCCTCAGCCATCCGAAAGCTCGGTTGCAGCTAGAGATGTGTAATGGGGGAGCAGCTAAGCACCTAGCAACTCTTGTACGCCTTCTACAATTACCATCGCCAGCATCAAAAGTAGTGAAGAAATGATCTTAGTTGCTGATCTCTAACCGATTGGGGGTATTTTTGTCTCCTCATAATTTTCCCTGAAGCTATACTCATAACTAAAAGGCAATCAAGGGAGGCAATCAATTGGGTTGTGAGAAACCGAGAAAGGGCAACCTGTTCTTCCTTCTCATTCGAACACTTTCTCTTCTTCTTTTCCATACGGCAAGAGGTGTAGAGTAAGGAGAAATCAAGAGCCATTTTGGTTTTCTTTTTCATTTAACTGTGAGGAATTGGGAACTTTATTCTTTTCATTTTTCACCAAACTTAAAGAGGGTTGAAGCTATTTCTTCTTTTCAACCTTTCTTCTTTACTTTGGAAGCATTGAGATCCAAAAAAGATGTATCAACTCAGGTGAATTGATGGTGGTGATGACATTCAGAACTACTCTGAGTGCTCTATTGCAACATTCTCCTTCTCAATTGATTTTGTTTGTGGGCTCCGGAAAATTGCATGCCGGCTTTAATGAGAAAGTTCTAGCAGTTCCAAGTTAAATTTTCAGAATACATATTATTGATGTTGATTGAGTTGGTTCTAACATGAATGAAGATCGAAATTTAAGTGACGTACTTATGTTTCGGGTAACTAGTGATATAAAAAAGTAATAAGCAAAATGGTTTGGCAAGAAATAGTGCAAAAGTTGAGTATAGATCTTTGGCTAATAAGATTAGTAAGTTAACATAGCTCAAGTTAACTCTAGAACTTCATATTATTATCAAGAATCCTATGGCATTATAGTACGAGAAAACTAGTGCCTCTACCAAAGTTCTCCGTCGAGAGGGAAGGCCAGAACTGAGCTGAAAATAGTGTTTTCCATACAAGCACTTGAGAGGACATCTTTGAACAAAAGCAGCTATAACGAAAGAATCAGTCTAGCAGCACGGATTGAAATGGAAGCAGAGGTGCGCCATAGTTGCGTTAAGGGAAAGGTTACCATCAACATGGTCCATAACTTTGTCTATCATGATCGTAATAAACACGTGGAGAAATATTGATTATTAAAGAAAAAATAGGACATGGAAATATGCATATTTCTTATATAACCTTGTTTGAGCAAATTGCAAATATTTTGGCCAAGGGATTGACAAGAATCCTAGAAAAAAAATGATAGGCAAGCTTGCATTATTTGATGTATAAAATCTAGCTTGAGGGTGGCAACGACACTTGTTGCAGATTCCTCGGAAGATAAAGAATGTTTGTTGTGAGTGCTGCTGTTAAGGAATGAAAACTAGCGGTATGTTGCTATAGGATTTGGTACCTCCCTATAATGATGTTAGTGGTGGCTGCTAAAGAATCCATTTTGGTCCCTGGAAGGAAATGAAGCTTGCAGTTTCCTACTATTTGTGGCTCTCATGCTCAAAGTAGGAATGGAAGTTAATTAAGCAAACCATGCGCCTCTCGCTCTCTCTCTCTCTAAGCTTTGTTTAGGTAATTTTTCAAACAAGGATAATTGTAATAACTGTTATAGAATTCCAAAATTTTTATATTTTCTTGTTATAAGGGTCAATCGTCCAAGTAGTAAAAATAATAATACAGAAATATTTCTGCCTTGTTGCTCTCCCTCTATTTCTTCCATTTTAACAGATAACTAACCATCACGAACAAGTAAAGGGCATCAAAATATTCTAGTATAAAGATTTTAGCTAGGAAACAAGCACGAACTTACGATTAACTTTTATACGTTCATAGCCTGGTCTTGGAGGTTGTTTCTTGTGAACAGCTGGAAACTGTAAAATGGCTGCACAGAAAACAAATGAGAATGATATAAATGAAAAGGAAACAGCTTACATGAGCTACAAACAATTACATAACTGTTATGGAGCACAAGAGCACTACAAAAGATGTAAAAAATACATGTATTTTATGCCTTCAAAGTATGATGCATATTGTATGTATTATACTACTACATTTTATAACTTTAAAAAAAAATTAAGTTTTGCTTCACTGTACTGCAATTTACCCAAACCAATTTTTAATTCGCATCATCACGTACCTATATTTCAAGAGTCGCAACTTTAGTCAACTTTTTCAATATTCAGCCTCGAGTAACTGAGATAAATAAAATTGTTTTTTTTTTTTTGTCACTTTTGCTTTAAACACTATTTTAATCTTCTAACCCTTGTTCATGAGTAAGTTCGGTCAATCCAACTTCATGTAAATCAAAGCGTTAGATTTAATGTATGTTAACTGTAATCTGAACATCCTTTTTCTCATCTTAAACTTTGAAATGAAAATAAATTTATTTTCACTAGCTATTTTTTGTCATAGATGGTTTCTACATAATCTTTATCCTAGTGGCATAGAACTTAAAGGAATTAAACTATGCATCAATCTCTATTTAAAATTTGTCCCAAACCTTGCAATAAACCAAAATTTTCAAATATATGTAAAGAAAATTTCTCCTTAAAATTATACCCATTTTCACATATCTTGATAATCATCAAAGCTATTTATATAAAATTCGACGTTTTGTTTTGATTCATTGATATATAGGAGTATATACAAATATACAAGTGTATTAGTATTTTATAATTAGTTTTTATTAAATAAAATGGCTTAAAATATTTAATATTACTATTCACCAACTAAAACATTGTAGCGAAATTCAATATTTTAAAATTTTCAGGTCATGCAAGGGTAAATTTACAAATTTATGGTAGGAATTGTCTATAGGATAGTTTAATTATATATCTAATAAATAATATTACTAATAATTTAAGCATATCTTATCTTATTTCTCCCTTATCCTTATCCCATTCCATAACAGCTGACGGCGGAATTGGGCTTTAAGGGAGGGTTCGGTACTGCAAAACAAAAAAGAAAATGGGGAAAAAGAAAGAAAAGGAGAAGAGAAGAAGATGAAGAAGGGAAGAAGATGAAGGGAAGAGAAGAACAAAATGAGTAGAAGAAGAAGAGGAGAAAAAAAGGAGGGCTTGATCCAGGGACACAAAAGAAAAAAAAGAAGAAGAGAAGAAAGAAAGATTCATTTGTATAGAATCACATGTTTAAATAAACTCATGATATTTTTAATTACTTAATTCATAAGATCGTTGAATGTTGATTTTTATATATCATGTCTACCATTGAAGCATGTAAAATAGATTAATTCATAACAAGTGAATATCAATGCTAAGCAATATCAAATATTATTGATAATGATATTAAATTAAAAGAAACTAATCAAAGATCATGTCAAGTGATATATGTTGGCAAACTATGTGACCTGCATAAGGAAAAGCAAACGTTCTAACAAAATGAGCATTCTATAAAGAAAAGGAGAATTTCTGACTCTCGATACTAAAAAATTAATACTATAAAATTCAATTTTGATTTGATAGGTATAATTGTTATATTAGATTATCCAAATCTTATCAATGGTTTTTAAAGCCGAATGACGACCAATTATATAAATGACCTAAAAAACTTGCATGCATTATATGACACTTCTAAGAAATTAACAAGTACTAACGAAAACAAAAATGACAGTGATGAAAGTGGTGCAATTAATTGATAAAATAGATTGCACTTCATGATTACCACTTGACATATGCATTTTATTTTCTTAAAGATGCTCAAACTCCTAACTTAAAATTAAACATTTTATTTATTAAATATTAAAGCAAATTTTTCTTTTAAAGTTTATTATTGCACTAAGCTAGCAATATCTATAATAAAAAATGTTCATATTAATTCAAAAGATCATCATGCATATTATTATTTCCTTCTCATATATTTGAACATTATATTAAAATTATTTATCTCGTTTAGAGCTTAACTCATTAGATATTATGATAACCATTTTTCAGAAATGGAAAAAAAGCAAATGTGACCAAAGTTAGGGAATCCAGTTATCCTATACCCAAATATTATGGATAAATGTATAATTTTAGAATGATATATAGAAAAGAATATACATAATGTCATACAAAAAAGAATGTACATTATGTAAATTAAAGACTTTTGATATGTATAAATTTTTAATTAAATTATTAGAAGCGTTGAAGTCTATTTTGATAATTTAAATTATGCATGTTTTCATATAGATGATTATAATGAATCTATTAAAATATGAGATATATTTTGTAACGCTCTAGTCAAATTAATTTTCTTCTCAATCCTTATTTAAAAGAATAGGCAGAATAAATGCTAGTGGAAAAATATCTGGCTGGATTGTTTACCTCTATTACGCCTCATGATTGACAAGAGAGAGATATAGCCCTACTATCAAAATTGACACTGAATACTAGTAGCTAGTTATGGACAAAAAAATAAAAATATTAATGTATCATTTGGTTACAGTTTGATTACAACATGTTAGACCAGTCCACCCTGCACAGGTTCACGTGTACACCAAGCTGAATAAGGGTTTTGCCTAGCAGAGGGTGGGATTCTTTGGTGGGGCCCAACATTCAATTAAGAATGAATTAAGGATGGGTTTGAGAGGAAAAATTCAAAGTAAATGGCAGTTTAGAGATTATAGGATTGTGTTTTGCTTTAAGTAGATTATTCTCTCTAAGGTCAGGCTTATGTTATGTCATTGCTTAATTGGTTCTCTCTTAGGGTTTATTTTGGCTCTAGACGCCGGCAAGGGATTTGGAGAGCCAGATCTTCCTCTAGAATTGAATATTCATTGTAACTTGCTTATTTTCTTCCATCTTTCATCAATAATCAAGTTTCTCTTGTATTTCGCAACCAAATTTCTTTCAATTTTTGTTTTTTCTTTCAAATTTCAGCGAAGATTCTTTCAATTTTTGCAAGTATTTCCTATCATATTGATATCATAGCATTTTTTTGGGCGAAAAAAGAAGTTTTCTTCACTATTTTTGTGATTGGAGTCCCAATCCAATTAATGGCAGCAAAGATGTAGGCATTTGAGGGCAAGATGGAACAACTCGAGGTTGAAGTAGAAAAAAAAAATATTTCGGGATGGAGGGAAGACTCTCAGCCATCAAGAACCACTTTGGGAACTTTAAAGAGATGATGAAAAATGATTGAGATGCAATCGAAAGCATCGCCGACGATTCCTATGATGGACGCATGAGGAAAGAGATCCAGGAGGACGGTGATGAATTGGAGAGTGTTTTCCATCAAGGATCGCCATGTGGGGCCCCATCGGTGGGCGGATCAGGGTATTCTAAAAGGGGGGTAGCAAGGAGGGAAGTCAACCACTTTGGGAGAGTACCCAGGCATGGGAGAGGTGGAATGGAGAAGGGCATGGTTGGGGGGGGGGGCAAAATCAACCAAGGGAGGAAGGAAGGGAATCACACCACCAATACACCGGAGGAACTAATGGGGGAGAAACTATTGGGGTATGGATGTGAGAGCAATGAAGCTAAAGATGTCGGTCTTTGAAGGGGAGGATTCTCAGGATTAGGTGTACAGGGTGGAACATTACTTTGCCATTAACTGGCTAACTGAAAGGGAAAAACTCATGCCAATGGGTCTATGTTTGGAAGGGAAAGCCCTAGCTTGGTTCCAATAGAGGGAGGCTAGGAAACCGATCTACTCATGGGGAGAATTTAAGGAGTGCTTGTTGAAACTTTTTCGAGCCATTCAGAAAGGAGATCTTCACGACCTGTTCTATGCCCTCACTCAGGAGGGGACAGTTATGGAGTACTGAGAGAAGTTTGAGCTACTGTCGGGGAGACTGAAGGGAATCACAGATGAAGGATTGGAGGGAAATTTCATGAAAGGGCTTAGGTAGGACATACGGGCAAAACTCAGGTTACTGAGGCCTAGGGGGCTGAGGAAGACGATGGAGTTGGCTTAGAGGGTGGACAAAAAATATAAAAGAGAAAAGGCCAGCAAAAGCAACATCATGGGAGGGGCCTACCTGAGTACTACAACTCTGCACACATAACCCAGAAAATATCCTTCCAGAGAGAAGTTCCTAGGGAGAAGAGCGGTGGAGTTTGCCCTAAAGGCAACTTCAAGCCATTTACAGAAGTATAAGTGTAGGATAAGAGGGCAAAGGGTTACGTTTCAGATGTGATGAGAAGTACAAGCTGGGTCATGGATGTAAAGACCTAACTCATCAAGTTCTCACCGTCTGTGATGACGAGAAAGCTAAGAATGGGAGGTGAGATGAGTCATCGACAAAGGAGAGGAAAAGCTGCATTTAGATATGGCTGAGGTTTCCCTGAACTCAATGGTGGGATTCACCCCGAATCACACTATGAAGGTAAGAGGAGAAATAGCATATAAGGAGCTAGTGATGATGATAGATAGTGAGGCTACCCATAATTCCATCTCCAAACAGGTCGTAGACCAATTAGGGCTGAAACTAGTGGACATAGGGTGCTATGAGGTGATGATGGGGACTGGGGAGAAGGAGACGGGTAAAGCGGTGTATAAGGGAGTGGTCTTGACCATACAAGGGATCCAAGTGAGGGAGGATTTTCTACCATTGGAGGTAGAGAGCGTTGATGTCATCTTGGGGATGATGTGACTGCATACCTTGTGGGATATCAAGGTGAATTGGGGGATGTTGATAATGGAGTTGATGGAGGAAGGGAGAAGGATAGTGATTAGGGGAGATGTAAGGCTCTCCAAAGCCATGATGTCTCTAAAATCATAGAAAGGGCCATACAGAAGGTGGGAGGAGGTTTTCTGGTGGACCTACATAGTTTGGAGGATATTAGAAAGGAGGAAGGAGGGACATCATTCTTTCAGTACAATCAGTTATATAGCAGCTCGGGGAGATTATTCAGCCACCTCAGGGGTTTCCACCACAGAGGGGACAGAAGCACACCATCTCGTTGACGGAGGGGGTAAAACCGATCAATGTCAGGCCTTGCCAATAAGCCCAAATCCAAAAGGATGAGATTGAGAAGCTGATCCGGGAGATGTAGGAGGCAGGGATCATCAGGTCGAGTGAGAGCACTTTTTCTAGCTCAGTTTTACTAGTCAAGATAAAGGATGAAAGTTGGCGATTTTGAATGGACTGTCGAGCCCTAAATGTCATGCCACGAGATCTATATTGGAAGAATTGCATATATATTTCATTTTAGCCATTTCACTAGAGCTTACAAATTTCTTATGAACAGTGGAAATAATTATGCATGCTGCCAGAGACTCATATCATAGGATCCTTACATTTTCCTAAAAATATGTAAAATCATGTAATGAGCATATAGCCAAGTAATCAAAATCTTGCAATTGCAATCAATGCAAGGTAAAAGAGAACAATGTTGTAAATCATATAAAGAAATATATACATCAATATATCTATATTAATTATTTATATCAATAATCAGTCTATAATATATCATATCTCAATCAATTTTATTTCATTCTTCCATCATAAACTCTAATCAACTAGTTAGTCAATTAATTTTATCACTCAATCAATTTCATCCAATCTTATCATCTATTCATCTCACATCAATCTATCAGTTGTTGTCACAATATCAATAACAATATTCAGTATCAGTAACAGAACTGTATCAGTAAAAGTATCAGTAACATTAATCAATATCAATATCGAAAATCAGTAATCAATGTTATATCATTATCCATATCAATAATCGTTGTCAATAAAAATTTCAATATCAATATCAATATTTGACATTAAGATGAGGGTATCTTCAGTTTACGGGTAACACGTGCAATTAATTATACTAATGAATCAATGTTCTATAAGATATTCATATGAGGGTATAATCGTATATTAAGGGTATCTTGCTCTTGCACTTATGACTCTCAATCAATCGCCCCTTATGACTCCTACTCAGTATACTCCTTATAACTTCAATTGAATCATGTGAATTAGTCACCCTAACTCCTACTCCCAATCATTCTCCAACTCCTTATGACTCCTATCCACTGACTCTCGTCAGTGGACCATATAAATCTTAAGGATGTCACATGAGGTTATCATATCATATATCTGATATTAATCAATACATCATATGCATACATCATATCATATTCAGACTAGTAGCAAACATTCTTGCATAACTCAATCATATCAATCATTTTAGTACATGTTATCTTACAGCCTTATCATGTCAAATCACAATATAGCACTTTTCAACCCATTTCCAAAGTCATTGTTCCCTGCTCATTTCACCCAAAAATTTTTATACACATTTAGCTAGTGAAAATACAATAAAATCATATCATATTGTTCAGAATGATCAAATCTATAACATATCAAAAGTAATAAAATGAAAGCTTATAAAATCAAAATATAAAGCATTTTTTATAGATTTAGGAAAGATAAAACTATAGAAATCAAAATCATAAAAAACACAAGTAAGAAGATAGTTACTTACAATGAATTAAATAAAATTCCTAACATGAATGGCGGGCATATACAACCCAAAGACTTTTCTCGCTTCTTTCTCTTCTTCTCATTCAATTTCTTCCCGGCCAAGCAACCAAGTGAGGAAAGCGGAGAGGTGAGACATAAATATTTATAATAAATATATATATAAATACTATTAGTGGCTTACTATCATAGCACTCTGCTTCAAAATTTTCATATTTTTCAAAAAAAATCATTGCATACTTTTAGGTTATTACATTGAATAAGTAGACTGGCCAAACAAGTTTCATATTCCAACGATATATGAGCTTTAGAGAGCAGAGGTATTCACGAAGGTGGACCTGAAGTCCGGGTACCATCAGATCTGAATGAGAGAGGAGGATGTTCCGAAGATGGCTTTCAGGGCACACGAAGGGCACTATGACTTCTTGGTGATGTCATTTTCTCTTACTAACGCTCCTGCTATTTTCCAAGTTCCTCATGAACAAGGTGTTACGACCTTACCTCAGGAAGTTTATTTTGGTTTTCTTTGATGACATTATGATGTATAGCAAGTCTAGTGAAGAGCATCTAGAGCACCTAAGAGCAATCTTAGAAGTGTTATAGGAGGATTAGTTGAGGGTCAATATGAAGAAATGTTATTTTTCATAGGTTAGTGTGGAGTAATTGGGGCTCATGGTATCCCAGGAAAAGGTGGCAGCCAGGCCAAGATTGAGGCAATATTGAAATGGCCTCTACCTAGGAACCTGAGGGAGCTGAGGGGCTTTCTAAGATTGATGGGGTACTACAAGAGATTCGTGAGGGGAAACAGCACCATGGCTTGGCCTCTGACAGAGCAGCTGAAGGACAACTCTTGTGTGGAGAAATAGCCACTCAGGCCACTGAGATATTAAAGACATCTATGGCCACGATCCCGGTCCTAGCCAAACAGATGTTCGTGGTAGAGACTGATGCCATGGGATATAGATTAGAGGAGGTGCTATTGCAAAATCATAGACTCATAGCCTACTTAAGCAAAATGTTGACAGCCAAAGCTCAGCTGAAGTCAATTTATGAGAGGAAATTGATGGTCATTGTATTGGTCATTCAGAAGTGACAGTCTTACTTATTGGGCCGACATTTCATCATCATGACAAAACAGCAAAGCTTGAAGTATTTGTTGGAGTTGAGGATGGTGATCGAGGAATATCATAGGTGGTTGTCAAAGCTGTTAGGCTATGACTTTGAGTTCCAATATAGGCCGAGGCTAGAAAACAAGGGGTTGATGCCTTATCCAGATGCATGGGAGATCCAAGAGTTAGCTATTTCGGTACCATTGTGCTATATTGGGGGGCTATTAAGGAGAAGAGTGTGCAAGATGATAGACTGGGGTGAATTAGGGTATATCTACTAAAAGGTCAGAATAGCCACCCTAGCAGTGAGAGACTGTTGTACCGAGGGAGGTTTGTGCTATCATGGACCTCGATTCATTTTCTCCACCTGCTATAGGAGTTCCATGGGAGAATTGTTGGGGGCTGTTATGGTATGAAAAAGACACATAAGATTAGCAGGAGAATTGTATTAGAAGAGGATGCATAAGAATGTTGAAGAGATGATGCCTAAGTGTGAGGTATGCTAGAGAAACAAGTATGGTTATGGCACCAAGGGGATTACTTCAACCCTTGGCTCTTTCAGACAGAGTGTGAGAGGAGGACATCATGGATTTCATAGATGGGCTACCACGATCTAAGGGGTTTACAATGATTCTAGTGGTGGTTGACAGGTTGAGCAAGTGCACATTTCATTCCCTTACAACACCCCTACACGGCAATTAAAGTAGCAGCAGCATTCATCAGAGAAATGATTAGATTATATAGGATCCCAGATTTGATAGTATCTGACCTAGATAAGGTGTTTCTCAGTCAGTTCTGGAGAGAGTTATTCAAGCTGCAAGGAACGGTTTTAAAGAGAAGCACTGCTTACCACCCTCATACAGACGGGAAAATAGAGGTAGTAAATAGGAGCCTGGAGACTCACCTGCAGTGTTTGCCGTTAGAGACACCTCAACTACGCGCTAAAGGCTAGCATGGGCGGAGATGTGGAGTACTGATACAATACTTCATATCACTAAACTTTCCAGATGACTCCTTTCAAAGTGCTGTACGGAAGAGACCCCCCACACTTGGTGCATTTTGGGCAGAGGAGCACACCAGTCTCTTCAATAGAGCAATACTTGGAAGAAAGAGATAAGGTGTAGAGGAACTAGAGGGTCATCTGTTGAAGGCACGATAGATTATGAAGAATTAGGCGATGAACATTGGAAGGACATCCAATTCGAAGTGGGGCATATGGTGTTCATAAAATTACAACCCTACAAACAGAGGACACTAGCCAACATGAAGAATGAAAAGTTGGCCCCGAGGTATTTTGGCCCTTATAAGATATTGGAGAAGAATGGAGCAATGGCTTATTGCTTGAGGTTACCCTCAACTGCTACCATACATCCAGTGTTTTACGTATCAAAGTTGATGAGAGCTCTTGGGGAGCATGCAGTTAGTTTAGAGTTACCGACGACACTGACTGAGGATTTGGAGGTGGTATTGGAATCACTGGAGCTGAAAAGGGTATGACAAGGAGAAGGGAGATCAAGGAAATGTTGATTAAATGGAAGAGCCTACCCAAATATGATGCCACCTAGGAGCCATATGAGAGGGTGAAGCATTAATTCCCATCTTTTCACCTTGAGGACAAGGTGGATCTTTGGGAGGGAAGTATTGTTAAACCGATCCACCCTGGACTGGTTCACGTGTACACCAGGGGGAACAAGGGTTCCGCCCAGCAGGTGGCGGGATTCTTTGGTGGGGCCTAATAGTCAATTAAGCATTAATTAAGGATGGGTTTGGGAGGGAAAATTCAAAGTAAAGGGTTGCTGAATGATTAGAGAATTTTGTTTTGTTTTAAGTAGATTTTTCTACCTAGGGTTAGGGTTATATTACGTGTTTACTGAATTTGGTTATCTCTTAGGGTCTGTTTGAGCTCTAGCCATCGACTAGGGATTTGGAGAGTCGGATCTTCCTCTCGAATTAAAGATCCATAGTACCTTGTTTGTTTTCTTTCATCTTTTATCAATTATCAAGTTTCTCTAATGTTTTGCCACCAAATTTATCTCAAGTTCTGTTTTATCTTGTTGAAATTCCAAATTTCAGCCATGATTCTTTTAATTTCTGCAAGTATTTCCTATCACAACTTTACTAATATCCATATATTTCACACTTAAAGTAAGAAATGCAAACTTACTATATTCCCCATCTTGCCCACGGAACCACTGCCTGGAGAAGACAAAATCTTTTCTCGAGGAAGACCTATAAACGATTAACCAACAAAGATGGCACAAAAGTCATTAACACAAAAACAGAATAAATAACGTGAGTTTTGAACTATCAACTTGCTTAATACCATGAATATAAGCCATGGCACAAAAAAATAATAACAAATCAACATGAAAAATAATTCAAACTTGGATGAAAAAAACAACCGGACTGCCAATAAAACGTTAAAAGAGGAGAAATAAAGTTCTTCATCTAAGCTATTACGAGAAACACCAAAAATTGCCTCAAGATTAACCTAAAATCATTCTTAATGAGGTTTTTTAAGGAAACCATTTACACGCATTAAAGGCCAAAAATCGAAAGGCCCATCGTACCTGCCACTCATTTAAGCATATTGACCCATATTTTGAAAAGAGTAGTCTACATTATATTAGCAAGAAGAATATCTTGAAATTTTTTATAGAAAATACTTGCCATAATCATACACTCTCCCAACAGATCTTTTACACTCTACGCATATACTTCATGAACCATTGCTTACAGACTATCCACTTGTGAAAACTTTCCAATCAATTGTACAAACTAGTTTACTAAAAGAACCTTTTACAGATTCATACCTGCATTGACAATGCGGCTTCAACAAAAGTGACCAAGCAACTTAGCATAGAAGTAATAATAGGCAAGCAAAATAATAAGCAAAAATGTATGCACAACTTGATTCAACAGATACAATTAGGTTAAATACTAGCTCTGATTAAAATTATACATAATAAGATATTCATACCAAGTTAGATGCTTAGGATCATAGATTCCATAAACAACATCATAATGCCCATCAACTGACTCTAAAAGTTCCAAGTCACCTGTCAACATATCCCACCTGCAAGTAGTTAAGGTTTAAGGAATGAAGACTATACATCAAAGTAACAAGTTCCACCTACTCGTGTCTCTTATGTCTATCAAGGCTGAGAACGACTTCAAAGACCGTATCCACATTTGCATCGATAACACCCACAGATTTAAGAAGGAAATCTTTGCCACTCTACGGATGACAGAAATGTTAGCGTGTAATGGTAAAGCTAGAGCTTTGAATGTATCTAAGCCATTTCTACAATGCATAAAAAGAAGTGAAGAACAGAAGCTCATGCTCTTGCAAAATTAAAACAAAGATTCAAAAAACTCTTTTTACTTTTCTCTCTCATGGATGTCAGTTGTTATTTTATGTTTGTGTTTTTGAGTCACAACCCTAATCCCCCATAAACCCATATCCATTTCTTAACATTCCACATCGACCCACCCATAACCCAATCTCTATTTCATTCTGCGCACCTTTTCAACCATACAACAATCTATTCAACTTCTCCACCTTGAACTCTGAATGTAATCCACTAAATTCTAATATGAGGGGACATGAATATATTAAGTATATATAATGCAGAAAAAATATTAACATGCAAGCACATCAATGCAGTGGTGCCAGGAATAAGCCTGGAGGACGGGGATGGGGAAGAAGGGGTGCGACAAGTGTCCAAAGAGGCAGTTAAAGGTTTCAATGGTAAAATTTCTAGAAGTCCTTAAATTAAACTTCTTAAAAAATAAAAAAGATAATGTATATTTTGGAACAAAAAACAGATAAAGATTAAAAAAATTGGATGGTTCAGGGCATCATAATATAACTAATAAATTAAAACTAGTCTAATTATACCTGCATAAAAGATAACAATTATAAAAATATGTTCAGAAAAGGTGCATCCATTGCAAGAGGTTTCCTGCTAATATAGGCATTGGGAAAGACTTAATATAACAGTCTAACTATTATAATAATGTAGAGCATAGTTTTAAAAACCGGACCAGACTGGCCGGTTAGACCAATTCAACTGTAAACCGGTCGATGGTCAGTCCGAACTAACTTAAGAACCGGCTTTGCACCAAATCGGACTGAACCGGCAAGAACCGCCGGTTCAACCGATGAACAGTTGAACCAGTCTGGTTTTCTAAAACCGGCCGGTTCAACAATTTTTTTCTTTAAACATTTAAACAAATTAATTTAATATTAAACTTAATAAATTAATATAAGCATCATATATTAAAACTCTTAAATGAGTATTAAATACATATGATTAAGAATAGCTCCAAACATTCTCACATGCAGGGGCGGATCCAGCCTTTTTTTAGAGTGGGCAAAATCAATACATTCGTCTGGTTGTGTCGGTGTGTCTACTGTCGTGTGAGTGAAAACTATCAGATTTAGAGCAATAAGCTAAAAAACGACATTAAATTGGAATTTAACTTGCTGTGAGATTTTACGACACATTTTCCGGCACTTGGTAAGATTAAACTCAAATCTTGCTTAAATACTATATCTAAATGGCCCCTTAGTAAATAGATTAGAAAATATGTGCAATCTAAACATTAGATGGAGAAAATTACAAATGAATAATAAATGAAGAGAGATGCAATTTATAATTCTTTGGAAATGATTTTATTTTTTAAAAAGACGGGTTGGAATCCCCTCCCAATCAACTTTCAGATCTACCCACCGAAGTTCGAGTATATATACAAACACGAAGAGCTTATAATATGTAAAAATTGTGCAAGTGTATCTATGTTGAAATGTATTCAAGGCATCGTAAGCATGGAAACCCATGGTTATCACCAAAGAAAATAAGGTAAAGAATTCATCCTCCAAAATGTACCTAACTGCACTAAGGATTTGTTTTGGGGAGCTTTCTCACTGCTTTGTTTTTCAAAACACCATTACATGTTGGGCTACTATTTTCTTAGTACTTTTCAAAATTTTATGAGGTGAAAAGCTGCTTTTTATAACCAAATCTATTAATATGAAGTAGTCGTAAGAATTATGTTGTCTAACTTTAAAAAAAAAAACTAAATATTTAAAACACTCATAGAAGCCTTCAAAAATGTTATTTGTTTAACCTAAATCAATATAAAAATGGAAGCTCATATAAAGGCCAGATGGAACTTGGTAAAATCATAAAGTCAAAATTTAAACCATGCTCACACCAAGTTAATTCAAATAGAAGATTCATGATTAGAGTGCTAGGAGAAAAAAAAGGCAGTTGAAGCATGTTAGGCTACAAAAATATGCATAAAATACAATAAAAAGGTTAAAAGAAGATCAATGAAAATTCTTGAAAAGAGTTTATTGAAAGTTGATTCACCCTAATTACATAAGCTAAACCTAATCATGAAGCTCCAACATCACTGCAAACCTATTTTTAGAGGTCTGGACAAGTTGCATGATTGCATCATGTTCCCTTGTCAAGAAATTAACAGTTGTTCACAAGATCCACGATGGTAATTGGAATATATGCCAGTCATGCTATTGCCCCGTCTAGCTAGTTCACAAAAGTTAGAAAAAAAGTGGCCCCCATATAAACAATGGAATAGCCATAAAATTGCAAGACAGCATAACTAAAAACAAGAAGGCACTATTAAGTGATTGCAGCATATACTTGATTAAAAATGTTTGAGTTTGAATAAAACTGCTTAAACATAACAGCACATTTAGTGCCCGAAGCATATGAGCAACTGGCAAAGCCAAGCTGAGCTTGCATGTTGGAAAAGATGCATGAAGAATCTTCCTGATTGTTTTTGGCTAAAGCATGGCATATGTGAGTTATGTAGCAATCCAAGTTTACTAGGTCTATTGTAGTTAATGCCAAAAATTTTAACTCAACAAACTTTATCAAGACATCATCCAGAAAACAATTAAAATTTTACAGCTCAATCTGATTCTTATAGAGAATAAAGCTTGAGATAAGCTAGCCAATCTAAGCAAAACAAAAAATCTACCATTAAAAAAAAGGATTGCAACAGGTATACTTTGAACAAATTACACTTCTGATTGCAAGTTTACTTTCATCAATGAATTAGTCAAACACCTGATTTCCGTAGAGGGGGGAGGGAGGAGGCAAGATGAATAAAGAGAGGAGAGAGAGGGGAGAGGGAGAGAGAAGAGAGAGAATTCAATGTAGCAAATGTAATACCTGATATTGAGTAAACCTGGAGGAATATCCAAAGAACCCAAAACGATCCAAATACAGAAGGGTTACAATGGGAGGAACATCATGAAATAAAAAGGTTTTCAGAAAATCATCTTAAATTTGGATAGTATTATCATCATATTTAAATATTTAACCAATGAGAAACTTTCCTTCAGTATTATATGGCATAAGACAGCAAAAGAAGGCACAGGTAGGGAGTCCACTCCTGCTAAAGATTATCAATTGAAAGCCAGTACCCACTTAGCCAGTGCAAGAACTATTGGTCAATGAAACGGTTGCATGCGTGGCCATTTGCAAACCTTGAAGTTTAGCTGGCAATTAGAAGCAGTGTCAAGCAACCAGTGCAAGCACATGCAAAAATGGTGCAAGTACCGTACCCTCCAAAACTAAAAAGGATCCAGAATTAAGAGAGAATTTGTGATGAATGTTCTGAAGAACTGAGGCCAAACAATGGCAGTTATGAGCCAAAAGGAAGATCATAAGAAATTGAGATAAAACTAGTGAAGGAACTAATAATTTTAAATTAATGAAAAAATTTTAAGCAAACCCATCGGACAATTAAGATGAAAGGAAAAGAAACAGAACCAACTTTACAATTACTTGAAAGAATAGGCCTGAATTATTTTGTTAATTTTTTCGATGGTGTTTGGAAATCAGGAGTGAGGAAGTCAATCTTAATTGGGGAAGAGGAGAGAGTGAACGAAAAGAGGAACAAAGAAAATCAGAACCTTGTACTGCATGTTGAGTAGTTTTGTAGCCAAGGAGCGCTGAAAATGTGCTAATGGAAGTGGACAAAAGGATCAATGAGAAACCTATAGTATGCCAATTATAATGAGTAGAAGAAAGGTTTCATTTGAAGAGGACCAGCAATCAAAAGATGAAGAGAAAGAATGTGAAAAAACTAGGAAGTAGAGAAGACCCTAATTCTCTAAGGATGCATTTGACCTCGTGCATAAATTAAAGACATTCTTAGGCAGAAATAGAATAAGGAAAAAACCTCTTGAATGATTCTGGAGGTGCCATAGGCCTGAATGTATGTATTGTTGAGGGTCAAAGACTAAAGAACCAGAAATAATTTTACAGTATCATTATAAATGTTACAATCGTGATATAGGATTATTTAGTAACTAAAGAAGCACTTCAACAAAGACGTTTTTGCTTCATTTATCATTTCATCCCTGATCTAAAGCCCAGAAGTAAAATTCTCTGAAAAATATGACAAGATAAGAAGGTGGATTGCCTTGATTATAAGGAATCTCAAAAGTCAGTTGAACAGATAATAATGCAATGAAATAAACTAGGATGACCAAAATTCAGTAAGAACAGAAACTACCTTCAAAGAAGTAGCTTCCTCAAATATTCTGATACCTACAAAAAAGATGAAGAATTATGAGGATAAGAAACATTGTAAAATTGTTTCACAAAAAGCTCTTAGAAAATAGAAGTCATGGAGATGATTTATAATGGGAAGTCTAACCATAAGTGCTTCAATGCAAACACGTTAAATAATCACTGTTTTAATTTAGAAATGCATACCCCAATTTTTTACATTGAACTCTTTGCCAATTGAAGAGCAAACTATGGCACATTCAGGTGTTGTTGGTTTACTGTAGGATTGTAAAATATAACTTTTCGTGGGGCTGCTGATAATTCTGTTGCTTGGACATGGAGAAGTGAAGGTAATAGTATATTTAAGGATATTGATAATATATTATTCCAAAATTTTAAGAGGTAAAAATCTCAAAATTAATATAAAGCATTTTTTGCACATCTCAAATTTATAAATAATATTTTAATAAAATCCTCTAAATTGTACCGATCATTTTGTTATATATACATATCTATAAGAAATTTCGAGCATATAAGCTTATATGAATTAGCTTAGCTTCAATTATTTTTTTCCTAAGTTAAATCTTAAGAACATTGTTCATTTGGATTGTACTCCGGCAAATCCAATTTTATTTCCACTTACCCTTGATGAGGAGTTGGAGGGCAGTAATGAGGAGTTTGCTAAGGGTATATTAGGAAGAATGGGAAGAAAGAAAGTTTTATTATAAATTTCTATCGGATTTACTGATTTGCCCCCAACAGCAATACGGTTCATTAATAAACCCTTCCCATGCACTGGAACAGATAGGAAGTTGCAGGATAACTAAAAAAAGGAAAAAGAAATAGGGGAAAAGCTGGAATTTCGAGGCAAAAATCCTATTTTTGGTGGTTTCTTTGATTACGAATCGGAGTTGAGGAATTTGATATTTATATGAGGCATTATCTTGAGATAAAAATATTATTTTGAGGTTAACTTAAAATTTAAGTGAGTTGGAAGTTAGAACTTAATGTGCAAAATACCTACTCTTTAGCTTGTCTACCGATGATAGAGGCTTTGAGGTGTCGGTAACGAAATAGTATATTCAGGGATTGATCGTTGACATCCTCAATAAGGTAAGATATGCAACTTTATATCATAAATCAAATTTTCTTCCCATAATTGAGTCTAATTCGATTTTTTTGATCGGTATACAAGTTAATTTTATTGATGTACTTTCTATGGAAATATAAAATATGTTAGCAACTTTCAAGCCTAAAAATGTATGTATACAATGTTATAAGAAGGGAAAAGTGATGTACACATCCAGATACTCAAAATATCAAACCAACTAAAATTAGCTTCAGAAAGATCATATACAAGAATAGATAGGCCATGTGATAACATGTGCCAGTGAGGAGACAAAGGTCTGATCATTTGAAGGCAAAAAGGTCCTCTAGCTAGAATGTGTAAGTTGACCTGTACATGTAAGGGTAACAAAGGTGGACCCTTAAAGAGGCAAAAGGAAAAAGAAACGCATACAATGTACGTAACCAATAAAAAAACTCATAGATGATTAATTAACATAATGCAAATTGTACACACTTTTTCTAAAATATTATTGATGCTTGAAGCTTAATCGTTCTGTTTAAAGTTCTGTTTCCTGACTAGATATGTAGGTTACGGGAGAATCAAACGTTATCCAAGTATTTTAATATTTAAAGCTTTCAGGTAACACATTTTGATTATTTGATATTTGAATTATGCAAGTTGCTAACTTGCAAAGCGGTTTAGTTCATACCATATTAAGTCTAATGTCATTTCAGGTAAACGAAATAACAAGGTAGAACTAAAATAAGGGTCATTTTTTTATATGTTAGATGAATAGTTTTGTTGTAAGATAGAGTCCTGGCATATCTGTCCATTATGGCTTATATATAAAAATTTTGATTATAACGAAGAATCATAAATTGTTTTAGCAGCTCTGTACAAAAATGGATGATTATTGATTGCAATTGCTTCCGTCTAGGAGAAGTTATAACTTGCTCAGTTGAATGATCAATATTTTATACCTCAAACGGGTTAGAAGTAATAGAATGTAATGCGTTAGTGCTGTATTTCTCTGCTCCTCTCATGTTAACCTAAAGGGGTCATCGCTGGGTGTGACAAATAACCCCATGCCCTTTGCTTTGAATTCAATAGTCACAAACACGACCACTTCAACGTTTCATCTAGGGGAGAAAGGATCCCAAGCTCTGTTTCATGCCACCTTATCCTAACAATTCACAAACGTGTGCTATATGGAAGCAACTTAATACTGGCTACTAAGTACAGAAAAATCAATTACCATTTATAGTACGAATGCATCTCCACTCATGTGCTTCCATGGCATCTCCTACTTCACCTTCAAGATATCTATCTGTCTTCAAACGACTCCCCAGTTCAGAAGTCTTCTGAAGAAGCATTTCTGGGCCTGTAATACTAAAGTTAGGTGAACCACATTTATTTTGTAATCTATAATAGGTATATAAAAGGCATGCCATTGCCTCCAAGACAATTATATACGTCAAAATGAAATGAGCATTATTGAATCCTGGAAAGCAAGAACCAGTATATTAGAATGCATAATCACAAAAGCTCTTAGGAATGCACTAGGGTCATAGTAGTTTTCCCAAGTAAAAATCTTTTACAACAAAAAAAGAAAAACAAAAACAAAAAACTGGCAATACTATTGTGCCAACAAGAAAGCTATGCCAACTGTGCTGCTGCTGTGAACTGTGAAGTTTACAATTTCCAGGAAAAAGGGTTATTAGGTGTGGTTAGGGGTGTAAGTGAGTCAAGCCAACTCGCGAGCCAGCTCAAGCTCGACTCGTTTATAGGCTTGCGATCCGAGCTTATCGAGCTCACGAGTCGAGCTCGAGCTCGAGTTCGAGCTCGCTTTCCGACTGACAATCTGAGCTTGATAATGCTAAAACTCGACTCGTTTGCACCCTGAGGTGCGGGTGCTTAAAGGAAAACAATGCTCCGTCAACAAAAACTAACACAAATAGAGAGTCCATAGTGCCATCATCCCAGAAGCAGCCCCAATGAAGGTTTTAAAGAAGGGTCTTTTATAGTTTTCTAATATGCATTTCTATTCAATAATGTTATTGTTAGACTGGTCCAGAACCAGCCGGCCCAAAGGGAGCAGCTGGTCTATACAAGGCGGAGGCTTCCGCCTCCTCTGCTTGGTCCGCCTAATTGGGCGAGGCCACTATCCCAGTTGATTAAAAATTCAAACGAAGTGGGGAGACTAGGGTTTGCGAGGGAAAATATATTAGGAAACCTTTTGTATTAAAGGGGATGAGGGGGATTAGGAGTTTTTCATGTTTTAATTGATTTGAATTAGGGTTTCTTGGAGGCTTGGACTCTTGACAATTTGTCTAGAGATTTGGGAGAGACGATCCTCCTCTCGAATTAAGGATCTCTTGTATCTTTGTTTTGTTCTTGTTTCCCTTTGATTATTATAAGATTTGTTATCGTTGGTTTGTTCTTCCACCACGTTTCTTTCGTTTTCTCGCAGTTTTACTAATTATTGATTCGGTTTGCTTGCGAACTCAAGTAAATCCAATAGGACTACTTGCGAACTCAAGTATTTCCTATCAGTTATATTTTAGTGCAAATTTTTTTCTTGCTTCATTCCATTAAACAGATTATGAATTTATATTTTTTCTGACCAACCATGTAGATATTCAAAATGGAAGACTATGAGAGCAGAAAGATACTCCTATGTAAAAATACAACAAGTGATGCCTAGACTACTGTCAATAGAAAGAAATTTTGGGTCCTGTTGTGCCCTTGAGGAAAAGAAACTTTAGTTTTAGCTTTAACTGGCATTTTTTATGCCCTGGAAGCTAGCTGCTAAATCTTTTGTTCCGTCTTAAATTCATACAGCTTTTTTATCCGCTTTATTACTGATAATTTCATTTAACTTACTACACCAAAATACTTATAAAATGAATTCACTTCATTCCTCCGCACCCCCCCCCAAAAAAAAAATAAAACCTCATTTACCACCTATTCTGCAGATTATGATATCCCTCGAGCACTCAACAGGAACCAAAAAAAGATTTTGCATTAGATAAGCTATTTTTTCATTCTAATAAGCTTAGGACCTTTGGGTATCATTCTTGTTTTTTTATTTTTTGTTTTTATTTTATTTTGTCAATATTTTGATAAGAAATCATATTCATTTGATAACTTAAAATGTATTTTTTATTTTATTGTACATAGAGTCAGCTGACGAATGCGGTGGTGGAGGCGGTAGTCAGCAATTGTGACTATGGTAGTGGCAACCGACAGCGGCAATGGTGATGGTCTTTGGCAATGACTATTTTTAAAAACACTAAAAAGTAATCAAAGCTGTTTTGAGTATTTTCAACAACTACTGATTTGTTTTTAAGAACAAAAGAATAAAACTAACAAACAAGCTGAAAAGTAAACTAAACCATATAAATTAGTCAAACACTAGGAAATTAAATTAATAGAGAAAACATAATAACTTCATAGGAATAACATCATATGCTTGTCGAAAAAAATGGTTAAACTTGAAAGTACAAAATAAAATAAAATAAAATAAAAACTTGCTCAAGTCAATTTTTATTAACATTTCCGCTAAATGTAAACACTCAAATTTCCATCATTGTCAACATAAGATAATGCTCATGCTTATTCTCTCTCTCAAAATCTCTTAACCACTTTCACTTCAACTATTACAACAACTACAAATACAATAAAACTAATATCCCTATGTTGCTAATCTATTTTTTCATATGATATTTCTACAACTACGTTTATTTAAAGATGTGAAAATATTTTTTTCTAGTATAACAAAATTATTTTATTCATTTTTTTTAGATTGGGTACATCAAAGCATGCATTCAACAATTACTAATCATATATCATTACTATTTTTTAATTTAGGTTCACATAAGAATTAATTACATGTTTGAATGGCAATTTGAAACATTCATAATTCTCATTTGAACATATTATTAAGACATATTATTTGGAATAAACATATTACATCCAAATTATAAAAGTACAATCAACTTAATTTTTAAAATAAAAATGACCACTTGCACGTATGGCATATTCTTTTTAACTGATAACTAAATAATAGTCAAGAATCATTTCCATGAAATATATCAACGATGCATCTAAAGACATACTTTGATGATGAATCAGTACCATTTAATCAGTTGCATCAAAAGGAAAGGAGATATGACATATGAGAAATCAAGATTATTGAGGACAGAACATCACAGATGACACATAAAACTAGTCTACTCCATCAAAGATTCTCCATAATTGCCGCTCCTTCGCAGCATTGGCTATCTTGCAAGCCTCAATGCTTGCCTGTTTGAGGTACAAGCCTGATATTTAGGGGTGAAAGAATGCAACCAGGCCAATAGTTTTGGCATGCCTCACCCAATTCTGGCAAGAAAAGATGGATTGCATCTTAATATGTCCTGACTAAGTTGTGAATTTAATACAAAGAACTCATCACTTATAATACTAAAATATGATATAATTATTTCCAGTTTTGATCAACCAGTCATGCCACACAAATGCATTAAATATGCACAATGCGTAAGATCATAAGGACCATGAACAAGTAAAGAAAAAAAATGTTTATTATAAAAAAAAAATATATCAGCACTCAATGAATTTTCCTAACATCAGCAGTAAGAGTTGTCAACTTGCCTTTTCCTATTCTTATGAGCCTTTTCAAATCACGTGCATATCGCCTCATTCGGGGTCGATGACCTTCAAAATTGAGCCTTTCACACCAAGACTAATGAGGTTAGAATAACTGATGGAAGGATTGATAATACATTACATAAGGTTGCTTAAATCATGTCCCTATGAGCACTTAAATATAAGAGTAAGCATACTCGCTGTCAGCCGACAGTTTATGCCAGTTTGATGCATTTAGAATGTCATTTGCTGCCTGTACATGTGAAAACTTAGTTAGAATGGAATTTGAAAAAGAAGAAAATAACAAAAGAGTGATAGTACATAAATGATTGCCACATAGAAAATGGAAAAATACACTGCATTTCTCAAATAAATCTACTCCATTTTTACTTCGAGCCAAATAAAAAATAATAATCTCATGCATTACTTTCACACTCATCCAAATAACTTCAAATAGTTTAAATGCACTACATTATTTTTACGCTACATTCCTTTTACTCTACATTATTTTTTTAGCAAACCAAATATCCCCTTAGACACACCATTACAAACTATAAAGGAACTTAGGACACCCATTTATTTTATAACCCTATTAACACCTCCTTGAGCTCACTGTCACCTAGAAATAGTGGCGTAAACGAGTCAAGTCGAGCTCAAGTCACCTTGGGCTTAAGCGTTAGTATGATTAATAAATTGAGTTCGAGCTCGAGCAAGCCTTATTCTACAAGTTCTAGCTGAGAGTAAATAATCATGAGTTAAGTAATTATTATAATAACATGATAAAAAGAATGAGAAATTAAAAATAATAATGATAAATAATAACTTACTATAAAAAATGAGATATAATTTTTAAACATTTTTTATAATGTTGTATTTAAAACCCTAAATGTTAATATATTTTGAGTACATTTTATATTAACATTTTTAAATAAGATGACCCGTAAGCTAACAAGCGATTCAAGGATGGCTCAAGCTTGGCTCACAAGCCATGTATTGAGCCAAGCTCGAGCCAGCTCACAAGTCGGCTTAACTCACTTACACTCCTACTTAGAAACTCTTCATCCAAGCTGATGGATTACAGCGATGGACCATAATTCCATGCGGCATTGTGTTCGTAACATGATCTTGGAACATTTTCAAATTGCTAAACATCATTAGAGTACCTATTTGTTATGTTGACTTGATAATCATCAATAAGAGTATTTTTCAAATGTGAGCAATTGCATACAAGATTAGTAATTTAGTTAAATTGTAAAATAAAATGATTCTAATTTATATATATATGAAAAAGATATTACATACAAGTTGTTTAGCCTGATCAAAAGCCTCCATCCATTTCCGTGCCTCTCCAGCAGTAGCACAAGCAATCTGATAGCATCTTAAAGAATCAATCTAGAACAGTTTAAGAAGATGCAGAAGAAAAATGTATAACAATAGCATTCACCATGATACAACTCCAATGTTTCATCTAGAACTACATTGTTTGACTTCAAATATACAAAATGAACATTTGGAGCAGAGTAAGAAAATCGAAAGTTTTTGGCAGCAATGACTGGTTTGAATATGAGCTCTAGCAAAGTAAAATATTTGTTTCGATAAAATGGTATCACTAAATAAAGAAAGGGAAAAAAAAAAGAGTTTCAGTGCACAATCACAGAAAGGAAACCATATAAGATTTAGCAAAAGATTTCAGAAGAAACATCAATCATATTCGACAGTATAATTTTCTATATATGCCAATATAAAGGTTAAAATAGGAATTACATACTTCTCCTTTTTTTGTCTCATCCAAACGATTATAAAACCTGATGGCATAAAATTCCTGCAAAAGCAGCTTTGGCTTTAGATTCTCTTGAGGCAGCATATCCATAAGAAGGCAAAGTTTCATAATACTTTAAATAAGGTAAACAGAAAGTTGGCCAATAAAACTTGAATGATACTAAAAATTTCAATCAAATGGAACAGAAAATCATTCATTTAGAACTAATATATCTTAATAAGTAAACAAATCACTCCTTCTGCCAATAAAAATCATCTATCACAAGAACTTACCCCAGAATTGATCTCCTTACGACCAAGTTCCTCGACCATGAGTGAATGGCTAACAAAGCCTTTTCTGATGGGTCTCTGCGATATTAGCAGATAAAATATTTAAAAAAAAAAAAATCTGTAAAGTTTGAATTTTAAACAAATGACAGACGCTTAAGAAAACTTTGAGACAGTGATAATCTTAACAAAAAAACATACTGCTGAGGTAAACTATAGTAAAGAACGACAATGACCACACTACCTAAGAGGCAAGATTAACAGAACATTTAGGTAGAAAAGCCAAAGCTTAGGAGTTGATGGGATGATTTTTGCTATAGTTATAAACCCTGCAAACAACATGGCAGCATATTGAAAACCAATATTCCAGCATTCCAGTCTTACAAATGAAGCTAATTCATAAATCATTGACAGTGCAAATGGAAAACTGTGTTAATTTAAAAAAGTTATTGTGTATAAAGAACGCAGAAAGAAGCATTATGAACAACAAAATTATATTGTTAATTTAGTTGGGGACCATTGAGGGATCAATGGAATCGTTTCAAAAAAAAAAAGCATGGATGTTGTTATGGTATTGTTGTAGACATGAAAATAGCCAAGTATAGTGGTATAATTAATATTTGTAATATGTGATCATGAATTCTATGATCTTATGTTGATTAGTTTGCCTAGTTTTTATGCATCTCACCAATGAACTTAAACATGTAACAATAATAGCTGGGATCTTACTCCTACCTGAAAAACCAAGAAGTATAAAGATTATATGAAAGCCTACATTGCTTGTAACAGCTAATAAGGTTTACCGCCATAAAATTTTTGAGAGAAAATAGCATGATATCTACCACAATCATTCAGTATATATTAGTAGTTCTGGATTTGATCTTCGCAAGGCGATACCATGTTTTTCCTCTTTTATCCTTTAGTGAAAATTCCAATCTAAATGTTTCATTCTTAAAAAACAAAAATCCATACTTTGAACAATTGATATATTGTTCAGCTGCCATTCAGTTGGTGTTATCTAGAATTGCTTGAGATATAAAGCAAAGGTATCTCCTTATCTCAAAGGATTGTATTACAAACCCCTAATAAGCACAAAAAATATTGTCAAATATTACCACATATTGCTCTTAACGTGCTTTAAAAAAACAGAAACAGCGCATCATCTTATAAAATCATAATCCCATTCCAATCAATCATTCACCATTCATGCCCTCCCTATAAATTATAAACTTTGAATTGCAGCATAAATCCGTAGCATTTGCTTAAATTACTAGTCTACAAAAATCTCAGATAAGAAGTTTACAGTTCAGATATGTCCCTCATTTATATAATCATGTCAACCATGGCATTACCAAATTGCCTCATTAGTTTAACAGTACATACTACGGTGGACAAGCAGTGCCGCTAAAAGTACTAATGCCCGAAAAGCTCGAGAACGAAACCTAAATCACTGAAAAAGAAGCAAGATTTCGAAAATCTGAAGAAAATGGGGTTACTGACAGTGCCAGGGTCATCGTGTGGATCCCTCTTGTACATGACGACCCAGTTGCCCCTGAGGCATAGGAAGCGGAGATGGAAGTACTCGTGGCCGATGGAGTTTACTCCCAAGTGATAAACCCAGCCGGAATACTGGAGTTCCCGGTCACTAGGGGATGCGGCGGCGGCGGCGGCGTCTTTCGAGACATGGTCGTCAGAAGCTTGGGAACCAGAAGACATGCCGTGAATAATCCAGGAGAGAGTAGATCGGTAAGGTCTCTCCTTTCTTGCCTCTCTGCAGATCTCAAGGGCGAGCTGAGGTGTTGCCGATACGCGTGTAAAATTCCCTTGCTAATATTAACAATTTAGCTGTAAACGAAGAACCAAGTGTGAGCGTGAGGTGACTTTCAAAAATCATAGATATGCGAACGTGACGGCAAGTGACCAGCTAGTTTCTCATGTTCAATGCCGTTGATCCTGCTTCTAAATGCTGATCTGGTTTTTGTCAAAATTATGTGACTTGATAAATCACCAAAAATAATATTGATCGTGTACAAATCTCGAGACATATTTAAATTAGAAACTTCCAAATTAAAATTCGAGCCATCTGAACTCCAATTTCAGCAAACTTTTAGTTAAAGTGAATGTCTCGAAGAGACGAACCTAACAACATCAAAATTGGTCCAATCCAAGCCCAAATGAGTCCAAATTGGGGGCCTCGAAACATATTTGGATAGTTCAAAGCATAAAATGGATGGCCAAATGATATCTATATATGACGTGCTTATAGTTTAATCGAGCAGCTCGGCGAGAAAAATTCAACGAGCCCAAGATCGTTGAATTTCGACATCATCAAGGCACTTAAACATTTGAAAAATGCTCTATTATTGGGGAACCAATATAGGTTGTCCGATGGAGCACTCTTAATCTGCCTCAGATGTTCTCCATATTTACAGGTCATGTCATTCTCAAAAATCTATAAATAAATCCTCACTCTCTACATTTGACTATAGACTGGAGAGAGCTTTGAGCCTCCAATAGCTCCAGCACCACCGCCGGCAAACTTTCGTCGACCGCCATCGGACCAACGACTACCCGCCTACCATCGTCGGACTTCCACCTGACCATCATCAGACTACCGCCCGGCCGCCAACCACTGCCGAACTACTACCCGGCCGTCAACCGTTGTCGGACTTCCACCTGACCAACGCTAGACTTCCACCCGGCTGCCTACAGCCACCAAATTTCCACTCGACCACTGATCACCATCGGTTTTCTCCATACCAACGTTGGACCATCACCGCCCTGCCATCTTTTGATGCGCTTTTGCTGCGTATTCACTGGTATCAATCTTGTACCAAGTTCTTCACTTTTCAAAACTTATGTTACATAGTTTTAAAATTTCTGAGTTACTTGCGCTCTTCATCTCGTTTTGATCGTGCTTTAAGTGAGCTTTTGTTGCGCTTTCATGGTATCAACTCTTTATCGACTTCTTTAGTTTTCAAAATTATGTTGCATAATTTTTAAATTTATGGGTTGTTTTCGTTCATTTTCGTCTCTTTTTTTATGTGATTTTTCTGCTCTTTTATTGATGCATGTTTTTTGGGCTTTTACTGTACTTCTATTGTGCTTTTGATTGCTACTAAGTGTTAGTTGCGCTATTATTATGCTTTCACTGTGCTTTTGTTGTTGCATGTTTACTATGTTTTTGCTGGTGTGTGGATACTGCGCTTATGTTACACTTTTACTATTGCTTTTACTGCAATTATACTACGATATCAGTGCACTTTTACTACATATTTACTTCTATTTTACTGTGCTTTTACTTTATTTTTCTTTGTATTCACAAAGTTTTTTTTTTTGTATTGCCTGTAGATGGCTCCATATGTTTGGCCTATTACATATTGTTGTTATGTTTCAACTTTTCAAACTATTTGTGACTCCTTTGTCGAAGTAATGCACAAGGATTTTTTGAAGACTTTAAACATCTATTAATTTTTGAAGTTCTCACCATTCCAACAAAATATTCCTCTAATATATAAGCTGATGAAATTCTAGGATATCTCTCAGCAAGGTTTCATCATTAAGGGTTATTTGTTGAAATTCAC
This sequence comes from Dendrobium catenatum, assembly GCF_001605985.2. Lineage (NCBI taxonomy): Eukaryota > Viridiplantae > Streptophyta > Magnoliopsida > Asparagales > Orchidaceae > Dendrobium > Dendrobium catenatum. Next base: position 474,753 of record NW_021320055.1, read on the forward strand.
ATCTAATGAAATGGCTCTGCTCACAAGTTTGTCAAAGAGAGGTATTGAGATCATAGGGCAGAGCAAGCCCCTTACAAGAGTCTTATCAACTGATATTAAGAGTGGAATAATAGAAATAAACATATCAATTGACCAATCAATTACGTTAAAGACATTTATAATTTTTTTTTTATTTTGAATTTATTTTTTCTCCTCAATAAATTAAAAATTCCAATAAGGTTCCTATCAAAATTGCCACCAGATTTACTATAAAGAAGCCACTTGGTTACATAAATAATTTTGTACATATCCTAATTGTGATTGCTAAGAGCATCTGTGTATCATTCTAATTATTAATTCATTAGCTAATATTATATTTGATCATATACATATTTTCTTCTTAGAGCACTTCTCACTAAATGCCTCTAGGTACCTTATATTTAGACCATGGTTCCTTAGATGAGGTAATACATAAGTTTTTTATTATACCAAGAAGTCTAACAATTTATTTGCTACCTTAAAGAAAAGGCAGGTATGCAAAAATATTTATCATAGAGCTCATTTCAACTAATTTCTCTAAGATTGGAGATTTGATAACAATAGAATAATTTATGTGCAAATTTTTGATATTCTTCTGGGAGTTACTCAAGAGGAAGCATAACACATGAATGCTAACATAACTGTCATATAAATCCTCCAAACACAAACTCACTCTCAATATACTCACCAAGTCCTCTCATTGACATCAAAAGAATTCCCCACCCATATCCCTCATTCTCCCAAGCAAGCCTGTGCGAGATTTTACGATTTTCTCTATGGATTTGACCGATATTTAAAGATATGATTGATTCTTTTGAGATTTGATGTATGTACTGATATATTGATATTTATAGATTTTTCTACTGTTTACCGATTCTTATAGTGATGATTTTGGATTTTACTGTTTATGCATTGATTTATGTTTATGTACTGATTTTTGTATCTGCATCGATTCAATGATCATGTGCGAGTGATTGATATTGATTTGACTGATTGACATGCATATTGTTTCCGTACCGTGCTTTGATTTCAGATGTAGGCTTTGGTGACCTGTTGGGCTTTTTGAAGCTCATTATATGTGGTTAATGATTTCAGGTGCAGAACCTCCCACGTGAAGCTTCTTTCAAACACTAGTATAGTTTTTCGTAGTTTTTGGTTCATGTATTGTTTTGTAGCCTGTGTGACTATTATATATATTCTTTTGGACGCTACTTTTGTAAATATGAAATGTCGTAATGTAATTATCATTTATGAGTCTGTATTGATCTGAGCGAAGAAAAAAATAAGAATAAAAAGAAAAGTATGTCGGTGAGTCCTTTCACTATAGATGCCTGGGATGTCGTGTGAGACCTCGTTCCCTTACTATTCCTCTCTAGCTTGGATTTTCCTCCCAGGATCGTCCGAGACGATATTGAGATCGTCCAGGCCGATTGGTACTGTTCAAAATATCGGCCTGAAACAAGTTCTGGGAGTCGTCCAGGACGATCGATTTTGGTCTGATCGTCCCGGGACGATGTGGCGATCGGCCGGGCCGATCCCACTAATGATATGAGGAAATCAGCTCGTTTTGAGGAGAGAGAAAATCATTTTTAAAACAAAATATCTGATTTTAGAGAGAGAAAGAGAAAGGGAAAAAGAGGAAAAGCTGGATTTTGTTTGTCGGTGAGTCCTTTCATTATAGATGCCTGGGATGTCACAGATCAGGCTAACATGACCAACATTTAAAAAATGAAACCCGACCGGTCGGTTCAACCAGTTCAACCGTGAACTGGTACGGTGGCCGATACGAGCAGCTGAAGAAATCGAATGGATATTGAACCGGCAAAGAATCGCTTAAGAACTCGGTTGAACTGGATAACCATCAGACCTGATAGTTTTAAAAGAACCGGCCGCTTGTTAAAATCGCAAATTTTAGCCGCCCATCAAAAATTGAATAACATAGATTTATTAGGGAATCAATTACCTCAAGTGCTCAACCGTCTGCCCTACGCTACTTATGCATTTCTTATCTCTCACACATGGAAGCCCTTTCTTCCTCCTATGTGCTTGGGCCGATTGAAGAGGAGACGAAATCTTTGTGGGCCTGTGCTGGTTCTAGGTCGAGCAAGAGAAATGGAATAGAAGTTCTCTGTATGTGTGTGCGCGCTCAGCTTGGAGCGAAAATCTCCCTTCTTTGATCCTGCTCGCGTGTATTAGAGGATGAGCATTTCTGCGTGCATTTAGGAGGTAAGAGCTGCAGTTAACATATTCATTTCCTTTCATATTTGATTGCTACTATTTCATAAATTGAGAACCACGTTACACTTCGAACCATTGTTATTTCTTTGAGAGAGTTGCCCTTTTTTTCCCCTTCCAGAGTCAACTAAACATAATCTCTCTTTTATAAGTTAAATGGATATGAATTTCTTTCTTCTAAATAATGTGGCTAGAGTTTTTCTCTCTTCTAGGTTAAAGAGCTTCTTTTTTTTTCTCCCCAAAAATCATATTGAGCCCGATCATGATGATATGATCTGAAGTATTACTACTATATGTTAAAAAAAAGACTGAAGTGAAGTTGGCTAGTTATTTTGCTTTCACGAAGAGGCATATTCCTTAATGATTATTGATATATCATCAAAGACTTATTTTGATCGGGCACGAATCTTGAGGTAAAAATAAGTTGGAAGCTTCAAAAATTAAATTTGGGACCATCTAAACTTTGATTTTAGCAAACTTATAGTTGAACTGAATGTATCGAAAATATGAACCCAACGACACCAAATTCAACTCAATTCGAGCCCAAAATAGTTCAAATCAAAGACATGAAGTGCATTTGGAATGTTCAATCCATAATTTGGATTAGCAAACAGTTTCCAAATAAGACATATTTATGGTCGAATCGAGCGGCTCGATGAGACAAATCCAACGAGCCCAAGATCATCAAATTCTAATATCATTAGAGCCTTCAAATACTTAATAAACGGTCAATGATCAAGGGACTCAACATCGACCATCCATTCAAATCACTCCCAACCTACCCCTAATCTTCCTCTTGTTTACTAGTCATCTCACTCTCAAAAATTTATAAATAGTCACCCATTTTACTTAAGAGGGGAACCAAGCAACAAGCAAGAAGAAGAAGATAAGAGAAGGAAGAAAAGGATGAGAAGGAAGAAGCCCCTCCTCGACCACCGCCGGAGTTCCACTCGAACTCCAAGTGATGCCAAAATTCTGTCCGACTTTCAAGTAACGCTAGAGTTCCACCCAAACTCCAAGTTACGCCAGAGTTCCGTCCTGTGATGCCCCAGAATCAAATAGTGAAAGGATTCGTCTGACATTCTGATCGAACTCCATTCCAGTTGCCTTGCTCGGACCTGAAAATTTAAACCACATATAATGAGCTTACAAAGCCCAGCAGGTCACCAAGATATTACATCAAGTGACACTAGAGTTCCACCAGAACTCCAAAGTGAGTCGGAGTTCCGTCCAACCTTTAAGTGATGCTGGAGTTCCGCCGACCTCGAAGTGACGCCGGAGTTCCACCTGACTTCCACGTGACGTTAGAACTCTATCCAACAACCGACGAACACCAGTTTTCTATATGATCACTAACTGATGCCAGCATTCCGATATCCATTTGCAATTGAATTTCAATCCGAGAGTTGATTATTGTAATTTGATCGTCCTAAATATTAAGAACGAGTCAGCTTCTTGTAGCTTAAGCTAACACTAGTGGAATTCTTTCAACTGGGCGTGACATGTGACCCTGTGGTTTTTCCCTTTCTATGTTTTTTCACATAAAAATCATGGTGTTTTATTTCTCTTATGTTTGTGTGCTGGATATTCGTACAACGCAGAGACTAAAAATTCTAACTCTATCGCCGCGTATATTCTAGCCCACAACAATTATATATTGTAATATAAGTGCATAACACTTTACTTCCAGTTTTCAATAGTTGACATCCCATAAATAACTTACATCTTGTATCAGAATATACATCTAATTTATAGAATATCACTTGTTGTGAGGGAGAGACAAGAAGCTTTAGTGTAAAATGTGTATTTATTTAATTCCAATATTTGCTAAGATTAATGTTAGATTATCATATTATTATGTAAATTTTATTAATTCTAATAATATTATTATTTATTACGTAATCCGATTCGACTCCGGTTCGATCGGTCGAACCAGTTGAACCATGAATCTCTTCTTCATCCGGTTTATTGTCTGATCCGATTTTTAAAACATTAAACATGACAAATAAAAAACGAAATTCAATTGAATATCCACATGTCCAATCCATATGCCAAGATTTTATTAGAGTCCGAATGTATAGCTCCGTTTGAACTCCACAACCAAATAATATCTCCTTAATGAAAGTTTAACATAAGCAGCTCAGCTTGATCTATTGGTTGGGATCATATCAATGAGGAGGTCTTCTATTTTAGTCTTAAGTTTGCCAAAATTGTTCTAAATGTAAAATAAATAAATAAAAAAATCTAACGTGACCAAATTTTTCCGATAAGGATTGGAAAAAGGAAATCAGTAACGGCGTCAGTTTTTGCCGTTAACATCGCGTTTAAAAGAATCCATCAAAATAGGGATAATATATTTAATAAATAAAAAATACTTTTTAATTATAAAGAAAATGAAGAGTTGCGTGGACTTGGTCCATGCCGATTACCTTACCCGAGGTGACGACGCGGACCGACTGATCTTTTTTTTATATTAAAAAATTCATGGACCGATTATTCGTTCCTACACGGCAGAAGCGTAACCTAATTGAATCGTGTTGACTGGAGAAGGAAACACGAAGCAGTATTTAGTTGAACAATGAATGGTTCAGATCGTAAAGTTGATTGAAAGGAAGAGATCTGTATTATATCACATTTTCGTACGCTAACTTTGTATATGATCAAAACCCTTCCCCACCGACTTAGGGGAGAACCTACCGTGAAACTTGCGCACCAATAAATTAAAGAACTTTTCGTATTCTTCAAGTGCACAAATTTCAATTACAGATAAATCTCAGCCGTTTAAACTGCGGGACCCACGACAAGTTAGGTAACTAGGGCTGTGACTCACTTGATCGGACGGTTACCACCGAATCTGATGAGGGTGGAAAAAATATTGGATCGGATACCAAATGAGGACCATTTGCCTTTAAAATCCCGCGGCACTGCCATTTCGCATTCTCACACATCAAACGAAAGCTCTTTCTCTCTCTAGCTGTTTAGCTTCTCTTCTTCTTTCTCGGTTGAGTCGTTGCCGGCGCTTCTGTAGCGATGTCCACGGCGGTGCTCCCGCTCCCAAAGGAGGTCGCAGCATATTCATCTCACACTCTTCCTCCATCGAAGAAACCCTCGAAGCGAAAACCGTCCAAGTCTCGGCCCTCCCCTGTCCTGGCCGCGGATAAATCTTCTGGCTGGAAGAGTCCCAACCTATTACGTCATCCGGATTCGCCGATTTTGGCTACGAAGATTATACGGTCCAACGTGCGGAAGTCGGATTCCAAAGATCTTGTCATGGAGGAGGTGAAGATTCTGAAGCGAGGGGAGGCGTTGCGACCGCTTCTCCCTCCACTTTCCTCCGGGGAAGGCATGGAAAGTTTTATTCCGTGCTTGACTGATCGATTGGGACCAGATCCGAAGGTTGTTCCAAAACCCTCCGTGTCGGCCTATGCTGGCCCGGCCTACGTCTCGTCTCCTTCTCCTAGTTCTCTTCCTGTTCCTTTCTTTTTGAACAAAGCTGCTTCAAGATATGATGATATAGCCACTAGAACTATCCTATACCTCCTTCGTCTTGACGCCAGCCTCTGATGTAGATGACAAATCCATTGTTGGATTTCCTCAGTCCGTCGATCTTCCTCTATTTTTTCAAAAGGAAGATGCCGGGTTTGAAGAATCAGGCACTAGATATCTGTGTAGCATGTTTATGGGCGATGGTCTCTGATGGGAGTTTCTTTGCATGCTGTATGTGTCGTCGCTATCACCTGATTGATGGTTACTGTTATTAGTTTGTATTACGTATGGGTTCCAGAAAGATGATTTTCTTGTTTACTAGGTTTTAAATCTGGATTCTAGGTTTGGTTGGTCGTTGTTCATCTAGTTTCATATATGTCGATATATCTATTTATCAGCCAATAAAATGATGTTATGCGTTGTCTATTGTTTATGTCAGTAAGTGATTGTTTTTTTTTTGGGACGGATGGGAGGAATTTCTTCCGTCGAGCCGCAGACCCGATCTCGTCAATAAGGGATTGTTACACTTAGAATTTATTTATTTGGATTCACCATAGCTTGCTTCTTCTGTTGTCTTGAAAATAGCGCCTTCCAGAAGGGAAAATGTTGGCACATGAAGCCTCCTGGCACTGTGGTACATGATTAATTCATTCTTTGATTGATGTTGGCAAGTACGGTTCATTTTTATGTATAATTACCAAATCCTTCCTTCTTCCTTTATATATATTAATTTCTATTGGGAGATTAGGGTTTAGAGATCAATAGTTGTTTAGTAGGTTTATGGTGGATGGTGTCTGTTTAGAGATCAATCAATTGCTCCAGGTGTTGATGCTCCCATCAAGTTGCTGGTTGCAGTTATTTTGTTGGGGTTTTTGATGAATTTCTGAAAGAAAATGCATTCATTTACTAATTTTTACAATCGGATTTTGTGTTTGATAGATTACTTTTCGTGTAGGTTTTTTGTCTTGTACATATAGTCTCGTTTATTCATGCTGATGATTCAATTTGGTGTTAATGCAGTTTCTAACTTTCTATTAAGAAGTCTTAGGGTCTGTTTGGTAGCTCCAAGGATTTGATTTAAATCCAGATTTCGGAAATCTTGAGCAGCTTAAATCCTGAAACTGTTTGGTAACATTCTTGATAAACCCTATTAAACCATGTGTGACTGTTTGGCTATAGAACGGATTTAACAAGCATACTCTTCCGGATTTAACAAGCATACTCTTCCTCTCGAGTCAATGTATTTCATAAACTGACAAAAAATAGAATTTTGGAAATCCAGGATTTAGCGCGAAAAGGCAGAAACTGTTGTTCGCATTTCATACTCATGTTGTGCCAGTAAGTGATGTATTTTGTTACTAACTCATCCTTTTTTCGTTTCTCTAAGGTAAGGTTAGCGATATTAGTCTTCTCAGTAGCACTAGTAAATCTTTCCATGAACATATTTTTCATTTTTGCAAATGTCTTGATAGAATCATTAGGAAGTTAAGTGTACGGTGTACCATTCAAAAGCAAGCGCAAACAACTCTTCGTCTACGACTTTCATTTGCCCAGAGATTTGGTTTTGCATTTCAGGCCTTTTGTCTGGATTTTTCTCAAATCCAGACTAAATCCTGCCACCAAACAGCCCCTTAACGTTTGCAGCTATTGTTATTTAGATAGTTTAAAAGGATTTGATATGATTGATTAGGAGGGTAGAGTTTTGTGAAGCTGCCTGCACAACCCCGTTGCCTTCCAACTTCAATGTGTAGTTTAGTTATTGAGATTATAAAGATTCTTTTTCATTGAATTGGTGGGAGAGTTTTTTGGATCTGTTGCTTAGGCCATGCGTTCTGGTTCTAACTCTTAAGAAAATTGAATTCCATAAATCAAGAGAATGAAATTTCTAGAACAAATAGAATAGTCGACTATCACCCTTTTCAGAATCTAACTGGAGTGAAAGTCTCTTTTTTATTGCGGGATTTTTTTTTTGTGAGGAATTTTTGGCAACCTCCTCCGCCTTATTGGATTAAAATCAATGTGGATGATGCGCTTATCTCGTCTAATTTGGCGGGATTTGGTGGTATTGTAAGAGATGATAAAGGAAGGTCTTTAGGTGCTTTTGGAAGGAAGTTATGTCATTGGGATATTATTGCTCAAGTGAAATTGATTGTTATTAGTGCAATTTATTACATAGTTCAAGATTGGATGTATGATATGCAATGTATTATAATTGACGGTGATAATCGGAATGTGATTAATTTTTGTCAAGAATTCATGAAAGGGAAAAAGAAGTTGGAGCTGCAAAGTATCAAGATGGTTTTCTCTTTTTTTAAAAGATTTTCATAAGGTCATTTTTTGTGTTTCTTCTCATTGTAATAAGGTGGCGATTTATTGTGCCTCCTTAGCTTCGTTTAGTGATTTTCAATGTGATAATGTTACCTCCTTTAGTAATTTTCCTACATCTTAGTAAAAGATGGTTATGGAAGATTGTGATAGACTTGCTATCACCTAATTTTGTATATCACCTAATTTTGTATATCTTTAAAAAAAAAAAAAAAAAAACTGTCACCCTTTCCAATAACTTGGCTAGGGATGAGCCAAGGATCATGAAGACCCGTTGTAACCCGTATTTAGTTGCATGGTTATTTCTTAGGTTTCGCTTGGTACTTTTGTAAAATGTAGTTTTAAGAAATATCTGTTTAGAAAAAGGAAATTTTTAATGGAGAATCATATATAAGAAGCGTTTCCAAAATAGCAAAGAAAAAGAAAAAAAAAATGTTATTGGAAACTGGATTTGAGGAATCAAATAGAAAAGAAGAAGTAAATTTATTCTTAAAACAAAAGTACAAAAAAACGTTCAATCAAACTCGGCCTTAAAATTGTGATTAATTTGGTTCACGGTCTGAAATATACTGTTTTGATATGATCAACCCCTTAGCATTGAAGGTTGCGACTCTTCAATTTTTTTATTTATTTTTCTACAATCTCTTGAACTGGTGGTGACGTAGAATTAATTACAGCTGTATCGCTGTAGAAGCCTAACACAACTTAGGTGGAGTCATACAATTGATAAAACTAATTAAACTTGTATGATTATTTTGTTTTGATTTTTCGAAAAAAAAAAACTAATTTTGATGTAAACTAAATGCATTAAGGGGGTTATTTACTTGTGGAAATTTAGATTGCTTGTATTTTAAGTACAACCTAAGTTGTATGGCATATGGCATACATGGCGCCCCTCTAAGAGGAGAAATTATTGTGCGGAGACCGGATGCAAAATATCATTCGGAGACCAATTAAAATGCGCTACATCCGCAGTACCTAGCAGTATCGAGCCACAGTATCTAGCGACGGATGACGTTGTGAATTTTTGTTAGTCTACGGATGTCATTTGATGTCCGCATAAAATAATTAATCATTCAAGTGACCGCATATTTGTTTTTTAATTTCTTTTTTTTTAGGATTAATTAATTTTTTTTGTTTCTTGGAAAATTAAGGGTAGCGTCCAAACATACAAACAACACATACGCGAGTCTCAAATCCATGACCTAATTTGCCTAAGTCCTAACTTATAAACCAAGGAGAGCTACATAAAGAATTTATGTAAAGAAAAAGTATAAAACACAGCTCACATGGGTCTGTTGGTTGTGATCTTAGGTTAACAATTAAGAGATTTCGAATTTGAGTCTTGTGTATTTGATGTGTATGTAAATTTGACTTAAGTAGCCTAAATGTAAATAAAAAAAAAAAAACAAAGCTGATGTTTTAAAAATTTTTAGTAGTATTTTTTTAGAAAAAATATTATTGATGATTATTTTAAACATTTCCCCCTTGAAATGGGGAGTGATTTCCACCAATAAGAAATGGAGGAGAGAGATAATACTGATCCTTCTGGAAGGTTCTAGGATGCTCTCCCTTATAACAGTTGAGTAACAATCCCTTGAAGCTTCACGTGAGCTAACAGTTGGGAATTAAAGAGGTCAAGATATTATTACGTTCGCTAACCCATTATAAATTAGAAAAAAAGTGGTATGATGTATGTGCATCATTGCTTTCTCTTAAGTGAATCCAACAAATATCACATTTGGATTAAATTTTTGAGTCAGCATTAAACATGCAATTTATGCACTTGAAACTAATCAAAGAGATGAAAATACCACTTGTGAGTATCTAATGTGTGAACAAAATTTTTTAGGAGTTTAAAGCAAACAAAATTTGGATTTTAAATATTTCAATTAGCGCTTAAACGTGTAGCATATTGGTATTTTTTTTTTAATTAAAGTGGACCGAATTTGAATGCTCATCCTACCTTAAGAAGTTCAATTAAAATAAAATTACAACTCAATGCATTGAAATATCTAAAATTAATTGCGAAATTGTAGGAGATTCGATTGATAAGACCTACAAATTTCAATTGACCGATAATAAATGAGGCATTTTATGATGAATTGTATATAGAAAAATTGTAATTTATGAGTTGGAATTGAATGAAATTGTGAACATAAAAGTTTTAGTAAATAGAGTTAAACATTTGCCGTTTTAATTTCATGTGATTATAGTGAAAAATGACTATATTGTGCTCAAAATAGCTAATAAATATTATTATTCCTGAAATTTAAAGAATTATGTAATAATTACTCACAACCACCATCTTTCTATTACAATCTTCCAGCTACCATCATTCAATTATGTTATTCCAGCCACTGCTTCCCAGTTATAGTCTCCTCCAATTATTACTTGATTATGGTCTTCCAACCATTATCGTTTGACTACAATCTTCTAATGACCATCACTTGATTGAAGTTTTCCAAATATGTTTTCCTAACTAAGGTCTCCCAATGATCATTCCTTGACTATGATCTTTTGACTACAATCTCCTGACCATAATTTTACTTCCCAACGCCATCTTTCTTAGTTCGAGAGGCGGCAACATTAAACTTGTGAATGTGATGATATGAAAGTAAAGAATTTCATCATATATGATTGGTAGGTTTTCCTAAAGGCATTTGCCTCACCATCATCAGACTATAGTCTGCTAGTTATTATAACTCAATGATAGTCTCCTAACCATTATAGCCCAAACATGGTCTCCCAAATCGTAAGCGAATTACGGTCTCTTAACTATAATTTTTCAATCGCTATTACCCATCTACATCGACACCCACTAACTTCATAGTATGTTGTCACTAACAATAACAACACGCACCATTGCCATAAAAACTAATATTCATGTTGAAGTTCTTGGTCACTGATCCCCTCTCATCAAAGGAGAACTATATATCAAACATATTGCAAATGAATTCTTGAAGATAGCTTCAATGTTGCAAAGCTCTTCTACCTTCCATCATAAAAGTTATCCTCAATAGTTCTTGCCTATTATATTCCACCAATATCTCCCCCAATTGTAGAGATGAACATACGACTAACACTAATGAAATCACTTTAATTGGGCCATAATTTATTATTCTTCCCTTTCCAAAATTTTCACATAAAAAACCCTAATCCATCTTTCAACTTTTTATTTTATTTGTATTTGTATTGAATGTTCATATAAATCTAAGATATTAAATACTTTCTCACTCTCACCATAAATATTCTGCCGCATAATGCTTCATAAAAACTCTCTCTAATTTTCATCGTCCTCATTACATTTGACCTCTCAGGTAATCATTATTTCATATGCTCATTATTATCTTCTACATTAAAATTTACAAATGTCACCGAAACCTCCAACCAAAAAGTCCTCCATAAACCCTATTGAAGAAATCAGATCCTATTGTTGAGTCATCTTTGATTTCTATATACTCATTTTTCTTCAACTGTGAAGAAAGAAAGATCATTGTATCACTTGCTATCTAATGGATTTTGCTACTCTTATATGTTCATGCTCAATCTTTGTACAAAACTGAGACATAATATTAGAACAAGACATTAAATAGATTTATTACTGAGCTGATGTGGTTGTACACTATTGGCTAGTTACTTTATTTTGTACTATCTGAACTCTATATATATCTGTTGTAATACCGTAGTAAGGACATCAAATAAATCTATTTTTTTCTGTTCTTCATTTGCCTCGTCTTCTTGCTCTGGACCAAAGATTCAGTTTCTTCATGGTATCAGAAGTTTGGCAAGATCCTTCTCCTTCCTGTTCTTGTTAATCTTCTCCTCTTCCGATGACATCTTCTGCCGCCTCGCATCTCGGCGATCAGTCGGATATGGCGGAGCTTCCCGACCCTGTCATTCCCACCGCGCTCAAGTTCGTGGTTACCAATCTGAAGGCGATCGTCTCTGTTCAACTGGCTGCAGACAACTATCTGATTTGGAAAGCACAAATCGTCAAGATCCTTCGGGCGAATCGGTTCGAACGTTTTCTTGATTCAACTCAATCCCCTCCATCCTCTGTTTCCTCTCAAACTGACGTATACCGAATCCTTCTTATAATCAATGGATTCTTACCGATCATATTCTTGCAGCAGCTCTCTGCTCCACGATTTCACCACCCATTCTTCCATACGTGGTTAACCTCGACTCCACAGCCGCAAATTGGACTACCCTAGAAAATAGGTTTCAATCCACAAATCGCTCTAAAGTCATTCAGCTTAAAAACTCCCTCCACAATATCTCTCTCAAGAATCAAACCATAACCGAGTATCTCTCTGAAATCAAGAATATCGTTGATCAAATCTCGGCATCCGGAGCGGTTGTTGACACGGAGGACATTATACTATACATACTAAATGGCCTACCTTCCTCCTATCAATCGTTCAAAACCGCCATTCGGACAATGCTAACTCCTTTATCCCTTGATCAATTATATCCTCTACTTCTATGCGAGGAGATTAATCTTGTTTTCGATTCTGCTCGAGCTCCCCCAGCTCCAGACAATGCCACCGCTCTGTTTACGTCTCGCGGACGTGGTCGCCGTTCCCGTGGCCGATCTTCGAATCAAGCCAGCAGCTCAACCAGACAATCCTCTACTACACATGTGATCTGTCAAATTTGCTCCAAGAGAGGACATGCGGCATCTACATGTTGGCATCGTCTGGACATGCAGTATACTCCACAGCCTCCTCCGGTGCAGCCCCGTGCTCTGGCAGCAAACTCCGACAACAATTATGCAAACTGGTTTCTTGATTCCGGAGCTACCAATCATCTCACAAATTCCCTGGACAACATCTCTCTTTCTAATTCCTATCAAGGATCGGAAACAGTCACTGTAGGCGTCGGGAGATCGGTTAACATTGCCAATATTGGTACAGGCTTGTTACCGACTCCTAATCGTAAGCTTTCATTATCTCAAATTCTTCATACTCCTTTTTTGCATTACAATTTACTTTCTATTTCCAAATTAACAAAAGATAACAAAATCTCTATTCTTTTTTACTCTTCTGGTTTTATCATTAAGGACCTGACGACGCATCAAATACTGCTTCAAGGGCCCTGTGAGAATGGTCTCTATCCCATTCGTATCACTCCGCAATCCTCTTCAGATGTTGTACTGGCTGCAGTCAAGCCGACAACATCTACTTGGCATCACCGGTTGGGTCACCCCAACGACCGTGTTCTGAATTACATAGCCAAATGTAACCCATTTCTTAGAATAAAAACTGCTCAATTTTCTTGTTCTTCTTGTCACCAAGCTAAAGCTCATAAACTTGTTTTTCCGAATTCTACTAGTCGGCATTCTACTATTCTGTCTTTAATTCATTGTGATATTTGGGGATCGGCCCCTGTGCCTTCGGTTCAAGGTTATCGATATTACGTTTTGTTTGTAGATGATTACTCCAGATTTTCTTGGATTTTTCCCATGAAACATAAATCTGAGGTTTACAATATTTTCGTTACTTTTAAAATCCAGATTGAAAAATACAGTTCCCAATCTATCAAAAATCTGCGATCCGACGGGGGAATTGAATTTCTCAATCAAGATTTCAAATCTTTTTTACGTAACAATGGTATAGCTCATCAGGTCTCATGTCCTTACACACCGGAGCAGAATGGGGTGGCCGAACGTAAGCATCGTCATATTATTGAAACCACCCGCACGTTACTTACAACTGCTTCGGTCCCTTACAAGTATTGGCCTGATGCCACGCTTACAGCTGTTTATCTTATAAACTCTCCCCACACCCAACACTAACCAGCTTACTCCTTTTGAGATGTTACACAAATCCAAACCCAATTACACTCATCTTAGGGTATTTGGGTGTGCTTGTTTTCCGTTATCCCCACCGCAATCCCGGCACAAACTGCAAAACAAATCCAAGCTATCTATTTTTCTTGGGTATTCGGATACCTATAAGGGCTACAAATGCTTGGATCCCGCTACCAACAAAGTCCACATGTCCAGAAACTTAACATTTGATGAAAACCAATTTCCTTTCAGTACATTCACCACTGGATTACACATCCCTAAAGACCAATCTCCTACTCTTCCACCCAAATTTCTTGTCCCTGTATCCATCCCTACAGCACCCTCTCGGCCAACACCCACTGCTCCGCTGCCCAGTTTGTCCATAACAAACTCTACTCCTCCTTCGTCTTCCAGCAGTCACACTGACATTCCCTCATCCCACTCCCCCTCTCGGCAGCACAATCCGCATCATCATATGATTACGAGAAACAAAACTGGGAATCTAAAACCTGTGGTTCGTTTAAACCTTTTGCATTCCCAGACTGCTTCTACATCTGTTGTTCCTGAAGCTCCAACTTCATTCACGGAAGCATTTAAATATCCCGAATGGCGGGCGGCAATGGCCTCTGAATTTTTTGCACTTCAACAACAAGGGACATGGACTCTAATTCAACCTCCTCCTGGTGCATCCATATTGGGTTGTAAATGGACTTACAGAACCAAATTCAATGCCGATGGATCCATAGCAAAATACAAAGCCCGTCTAGTGGCTCTGGGCAATCATCAGGAATTTGGTTTAGATTACACCGAAACGTTTAGCCCTGTTGCTAAACTCCCTACAATCAGAATTATGCTTGCTATTGCTTTATATCATAACTGGCAGATCCATCTGCTCGACGTTGCAAATGCTTTTCTTCATGGAAAGCTAAATGAGGAGGTTTTCATGGCCCAACCTAAAGGATTTGAAGATTCTGTTCATCCTCAGTACGTGTGTTGTCTCAAGAAGGCTATATACGGTCTTAAGCAAGCACCGCGTCTCTGGTATAACACTTTCACTAAATTTCTTCTTACAATTGGATTTACCCATAGCACAGTCGATCCATCTCTCCTCATATTTCAGCAAAACAACATTCGTATCTTTTTACTTGTATATGTCGACGACATATTGGTTACCGATAATAACAATGATGCTATCTCTTCAATACTTACCAAGCTTAGTAATAATTTTTCCATGAAGAATTTAGGATCCGTTCATGAATTTATCGGCATTCGCATTGACAAACATAAGGATTCCTATTTTCTTTCTCAGAAAAAATATGCTTACTCTCTTCTCCAGCTTACAGGACTCACTACGTGTAATCCGCTTGTAAATCCCACGGTTACAAAATTTCCCAGCACCTGTTCGCTGGATCCAAAATTCTCCGACCCTGCTCTCTACAGACGCATTACAGGATCCCTCCAGTATCTCACCCTTACTCGGCCCGACATAGCCTACAGCGTGAATCAGTTATCTCAACACATGCACGATCCTCAGAATCAACACTTCTATATGCTCAAACGACTACTACGATACATAAAAGGTACCCTGGATTTCGGCATACCCATTACCAAATCTAATCTTCTTCTTACTTCATTTTCAGGCGCCGATTGGGCTGGAGATCCGGACTCCCGAAAATCAACTTCGGGATACTGTTTGTTTCTTGGAGACACGATCATAGCCTGGACCGTCAAAAAGCAAACCACCGTAGCCCGATCTTCCACCGAATCTGAATATCGCGCATTGGCTGCACTTACCGCGAACGTCATCTGGATCCGTCGCCTTCTCTCTGATTTTGGTTTCTCACAGTCGGTTCCAACCGATATGTTCTGCGACAACACATCTGCTATAGCACTCGCCAACAATCCTGTCTTTCATGCCCGCACCAAACATATCGAAATTGATCAGAAGTTTCTCCGAGACCACATACAGCAAAATCATATTCGTCTACTTCCGATTAGTACCATTGATCAAACTGCAGATATTCTCACAAAAGCCTTGTCTACAGCTCGATTTCTCAAACTCAGAAACAAACTGACGGTCTTTCAAGATCCATCAGTTTGCCCGGGGATATTAGAACAAGACATTAAATAGATTTATTACTGAGCTGATGTGGCTGTACACTATTGGGTAGTTACTTTATTTTGTACTATCCGAACTCTATATATATCTGCTGTGATACCGTAGTAAGGACATCAAATAAATCTATTCTTTTCTGTTCTTCATTTGCCTCGTCTTCTTGCTCTGGACCAAAGATTCAGTTTCTTCACATAAACCACGCACTCTATTAGCTCAAATTTTATAGCATGCAAACCTCCATATGAAACAGAAGTTTAAATTAGATATATCACGACCTGTGCTCCTAGAGAGTATATGGGAACTATGTTAAACTCATATATTGTTAAGTACAACACCTAATAGAAATAGCAATATCCTTTCTACTATTCTTGATAAAAATTAACCTAATGAAATTCACTATATAACCAATGGAAACCCTAACTCATGGAAGGTTTCATGGTTCAAACAATAGCTTCGCAGCTCAAAATCAGGGTTCTTATGATTGGCTTCTGGAAAGATAAAGGAGAGCGGACAAATTAGTTGACATCAAAGAAACCTTCTTTTTGGTGGGAACTTCGAAGATTAAAGCTATATGATACTTTACGTTCTAGTCGACAACAAGATGAAGAAATGAGAATCTAGAAAAAGAAAGAATGGGAACAATCAGAACGAGGAATAGAGGAGCATGGTGAGACTGAGATACCTGGGTGTCAATGCCCAAGAGCGTGAACTGGGGAACATCAAGTAGGAGAAGAGTTCCCCCCTTCTTTACCAGCTCAAGTGCCGTTTCTCGATCCAGGCCGGAAGCCATGATCACGGACTCTGTCTACCTCTGTCGCAGCGATGGCGCGGACACTAGGTCCGAAATCAATCAATAAGGGAAATTTACATCATACCATTTTATACCATCTTATTTACATATCTAACACCCAAAACTTTAATATTACATGCATATCATCCTATAATATTTTAATATCAAATATACCACTCATATTTACTTCCTACCACTCATATATTTCATTTCTATCACTCATATTTGATATGAAAATGAACTATGGATGGCATGTATATAATATTAAAGTTTTAGGTGTTAAATATGTAAATAGAATAGTATATGATGATATGTATGTAAATCTTCCTTAAAAAAAAGGCCAGGAAGATTCAAGAGAAAGAAAATGACGAGAGTAAGTGAGAATATATATATTTATTTAGAGACTGTTTGAGTTATTTTATTTAATATATTTCTCATTTTAAAATATTTTTAAAATCACTTAAAGCATTTCAATTTTTTTAAAAAAATATTATTAAGCCAGTAACCATCATCATCAAGCGTCATTATTATTATATAAATTAATTTATTCAATATGCAATAAAATTAAAAATATATATTATACATTATAACAAAATATAAATAAAATAAAATCAAAATAAATATATGTACGCCCAACATTTTAACCAATTTTACAACAAATATTAAAATTAGATTCAAAAACAATTATTTTAAAAAATTGCAACTAATAAATAATTAAAGAATAAAACCCCCTAGGCCCTGTTAGATCATTCTGATATTTTTACATTTTTTATTTTTTTAATTATTTTTTTATTTTATGTTATACATGCTTTAACATAAATTAAAGACATATTTAACAATTTTCACACGTTTACTATTTTTTAAAATGAAACATAAAAAAAAAAAAATTATCTAACCATGTGATTCCACACGAAAAGAACGCCAGCAGCCTTCTCTTCTGTCCAATGGGGTTTGGCTCTTCTAATGCTTTCTTTGGACAACTTTTTGATTGCTTAAAAAAAAAATTCTAATACATAAACTTTTAATTTAAAAAAATTAATTAATTTTTTTAAAAAAAAAAATATTAAGAAAGTTGTCTCAAGTTATAAACACAACTTAAACTTTTTTCATGTTTTTTTAACAAATTAATTAATTAAAAAATACAAATAAATAAATTTTATTTTTTGAAATAATATATATACATCAAGCATGCCCCAAGTGATTAGAACAGTTCCATTGTAAATAAAAAATATAACAAAACAAAGTATGCTTCAAAAATCAATGCCTCCATTTCACAGAAAAACAACTTTATAAATTGGACAAACACCAAACTGAATAATATCAAAGCTCTACACAAATTTTGACCATCATCAAACACTCCTACAGAAACAAAAGACCTTTCAACTTCTATTCAGTCCACAAAATGAATTGCTTACTAATATTTACTAAAAAGAACTAACCATACAACTTTACAAAGGAAGATGTTACAGGACATAAATGTCTACAGGACCTGTGAGTCTTCAATGGAGTTGGAATTTCTTCAGAAAATGATCACTACTTTATAGCCAACCCTTTCACTGCCTCCACAAAAAGCTGAAAATCAGTCATTCAATGTTAGAATTAGAAACACTCTGCAAATATCATAACTCAACCGTCTCAGTTTTACGAGAGATTATTAAGTGCGGTGTCCGGACCGTCCGGAGATGAATCCGGACGCACCATGTCACCCGGATGCAATGGGCCCCGGGTGACATGACACGTCCATATTCACTGGCACATCCGAATTCGCCTCCGAACGAATCCAAACGCCGTCCGTAATAATTTTTCCAGTTTTACAAACAAATAAATAAACAGTACAAGCTCATATAAAGCTAAGGGGAAACAAAAGGGATTACCTTAGATGGTCCATGTGGGAATAGAGTACTTCTAGTTTTTGTTTTCTCAATCACACACATCAGTTTTTCTTCAGAGTTTTCAGCCTGGTTTTCTTCTTGAATCCTTCCTTTACTTCGAAGATTGTATGTTTTTCTATTCGAAATATCGGTAACTGGAGTAGCTTGGTTCTTTTGTTCCTTAATGGCGCTCCTGGTCTCATCTTTCCTTGCAAACTGAGTCGCTGCAGCTCGAGCACCGGCTATGGCTGCACTGACACTTTTCGACTTCTCCACTTCAGATGCTTTGGAACTGCTAGACATAAGTGATCCCGGCTTTAGTGACAAGGAGTTCTGAGGATCAGGCAATGGAAACTTGACTGGAAGAGGGCTTTTAATTGCAGTGAGACCTCGTACTGCTGCCTCATAGATCTGGGAGATCAATTATACAATAGTTAAATTACATCAAACATATCATTAATACATACTAATATAAAATAAAATACATAATTTTATGTGTATATTTTGATGTGATGCATAGGGGTGTCAATATTTGACGTGACCAGAAAACCCGACTCGAACTCGACCCGAAAATTTAGGGTTATGGTCAACCAGGACCGGAAACAGGTCGGGTTCTAGTTTAGCAAATCGACCCGTATCAAAAATCGGGTCGAGTTCGGGTTGACCCAATAACCCAAAATTAACCTGATTTTGACTTGTTTTGACCCGAAAACCCATTTTTGAACCGGGAAACCCGAGATTGACACGTTTTTTTAACCCGGAAATCGGAGATTTACCCATTTTTGATCCGAAAATCAGCATTTTTTGTCAGTCCCGAATCATTCGGGTTGACCCGAATAGTGTCAGGCAGGTTTCGGATTCGACTCGACCCGTGACCCGAAATTAACACCCCCAGTGATGCATCGATTAGAGTGTTAAACAGGTAAATTCAAAGTAAAATTCATAAGAGTTTTTGTGTATGTATGTAGATAGGACTGTAACATACCTTGTTTTCTAGATTATATACGCCTTGGTAGCCTCGCATTTCAAAAGGAACTATTAATTTCTGCATGCATGTTCAAAAGAGCAAAAAATAACAGATAAGAAAAATCATTTGCTTCAGATGTTCATAAAACTGAAGAAGTTGAAACAAAACATACTTGTGGTTTTTCACAGAGCCAACAGAACCCTGGAAAGGCTTCTAACCTGACCTGTAAACAATTGGTGCAGATTATTAAATCATGGAAGAAGACAAGAAATCCAAGTAAGTTGGCGATTTATGATAAAAAAACAGAAATAATCATGTTGTATAATGAAACCTACCGATTCAGGAACTTCTTTCCAGCCAGCCAGCTCTTCACTTCTCAGACAACCAACAATTTCTACACAGCCTATGCAGAAACAATCATTCTTATAAAATAATCTTAGGTAGGCTGTAGAAACAATCATTCTTATAAAATAATCTTAGGTATGAAATGCCGCAGAAACCATAAAGTTATACATCAATGGTGATTAAGGTTTTGTTTTGGACGACTTTCTTACTACTTCTTAAAGCAGCTTTACAGTACAAAAATTAAAATTTGTATACTAAAAAGCCGCTTTAAGAAGCAGTAAGAAAGTTGTCCCAGACGAAGCCTACGTAACATATATGATGAAATTAACTATACTAGTGGTGCAAAATCTCAAATATACCACAGATCATCACCAAAGTGAGGAGTCTGGGATTCAAACAGGGTCAATAAGTTAGGTGACACAAAAATTGTAATTAAAATAGAGCAATTTAAGCATGCAAAACAGGAACTAAGTATTGATATACACCATGCATGTTCAAAATGTCAAAATTGGAAATTGGACTTGTATGTGGAGTTAATAAGTTATGTAGCACTAAACAGCATAACAGTAATCTCTTGTAGATATTAAACCTAAGAAAATTTACTTACAAAGGTTATAAAATGGTGGCACTTTGATAGAAAGTGTCATAAGAAATTTAAGAAGAAAAACACACCAGTACTTTTTTATTGAAAAGACTAAGAAGAAAAATATAAGATACAATTGGATCTTAAATTGTAGAGGAAGATCCGGCTCTCCCAAATCTCTAGCTGTCGGCTAGAGCCAACTCAACCTAAGAAAAATTAATTCCAACAAAATCAATCGTAATCTGAAATCACCCCATAGTTAGTCTTAAATAGGCTCCCCTAATTCCCTCCCAAAAGGCCCATTTTCCTAAATAATTCCCTCTCATATTTAAATTCAATTAATTTATTTCTCTAATTAATTCCCTCTCAATTGTAATTAAAATTTTCCTAAATAAATCCCCCATTGATTTATCCTTACATAATTAATATTATTATGTAATATTAACTCCGATGAGCTTTTCCTAAATAAATCACCATAGTAAGAAGTTTCAGTTCAAATCATAGTGAGAAGTTTCAATTCAAATCATGGCTGAGAAAAACATTTCCAAACTGATGAAAATCTTCTAATAAAAAATTCATATGATAGAAATTTCAAATATAGTATTCTACATAAAAACAATAAAAAATCAAAAACTAAACTGAAACACAGTAGGAACATAATTCAGATATGCCTACCTAAAAGACGTGAGACTGGATAGTGCTCTGGAAACTTGATATCAGTGGCCCCATCCAAGGCATATATTTCCCTGTAGAACTTCTCCATTGCTTTGATTGTGTCCGGCTCTGGAACTTTTGAAGCCGCGTGAATCCATAGCCGGCCTTCAAAACAAAATTCAACAACAATCCAGTTATACAAAACATGGCTGCGCCACCAAGGACCAATTTAATGAAACACAGAAGAGCTAAAAATCAGAACTAGTATTTAAAACTATTCCGATTCAAATCAAGGAATAGAGAAGATTTGTGCGGTGATTTGTTCAGCTTGGCAACAAATTAGCAATTACTAACTGCATATTCCTTTAGGTTAAATAGACTAATCATTGCGTAAATGGAACACATTAAGGCTTTGTTTGGCACGGCTTTCTTTCTGTTTTTTAAAGCATCTTCCTAGTACAAAAATTTTAATTTTTATACTAAGAAACTGCTTTAAGACTAAGAAACTGCTTTAAGAAGCAATAAGAAAGCAGTCCCAAATGAAGCCTAAGATTTTATTTGGGACGGTTTTTTTACTGCTTCTTAAAGCAGCTTTTTAGTACAAAAAGTAAACCCTAAATTTTAATTTTTGTACTAGAAAGTTAATTTTAAGAAGTAATAAAAAAGCAATCTCAAATGAAGCCTAAGTGTTAACATTACATAAATTAATGAATATGATAAGAATAGCAATTCTACCACTTTTCAGATGATGTGTTACTAATTTGGGGGATTTCCATATATACCATTTTATTTCATACTATTTATATATTTATCACCTAAAATTTTAATATTACATGATTACCACCCATATAACAAATATACGTGCATGAAATGAAATATTAAAGTTTATAACATGGTATGGGTGGTAAGAATGAAATATAGTAGTGATATATTTGATATTAAAATTTTATTTGAGTGACAGAAATGTAATATTAAAATTTTAGGTGTTAAATATGTAAATATCATTAAATAAAATGATATGTATGTAAATCCCTAGTAATCTTCCCCATGATGGTCTTCCGTTATTAAACTGCCGCACTATCTCCGCTACCTACGGCTCGTGCAGTTAGTGGAATAAAAGTGCTTAACAATATCAATCAACCTAAACAATAAATAATTGATTAATAATTAACAAGCCTAATTAAGGCGATTAACATAAAATCTAGCAATAGGTTGGGCGGCGGCGGCGGTTCTGATACCCTCCGATAGGCCGATTTCGTTAAGGAACGGGGGGACGGCGGCGGGGACTCTCGCCAACCCTATTGTGCAGCCGTAGCAGCTCGGGACAGAAATTTAGGGCATCCAATGTCAAAGATGGAAAATAATACAGTAGAAAAGAAAGCCTACCAGTGAGAGGAGCAGGCCATGATCGTCCCTCGATTCTCTTGATGCCGTGGATCAAGAGCGAAGCCCAGGGCTGATGCATCGTCAGACATGGATTCCGATATCGA
The DNA here is from genome assembly GCF_001605985.2 of Dendrobium catenatum. Lineage (NCBI taxonomy): Eukaryota > Viridiplantae > Streptophyta > Magnoliopsida > Asparagales > Orchidaceae > Dendrobium > Dendrobium catenatum. The sequence continues at coordinate 497,427 of NW_021320055.1, forward strand.
CCGCCTCCGCGACCGCTGCCGCCGCCGCCTTTTCCGTTCATCTCTCCACCGTGGAAGCAAAGCGAAGAAGACGGAAGATTTGAAGGTATGTTAATAAATCAAGAATCTTGCTGGAATTCTATGGAAAGCTACGAGCTTGGAAGAAGGGGAGGGATCGCGTTTCTATTTAAGAAGCTCGGGAAAAGAATATCTTGCTAAATATAGTTTGTTACTAAATTTAAGGAGCGGTAGTCGCAAAATCAGATGAAAATATATGAAATTTTTTATTTTGTATGCTTCATAATGCACTATTTTTAATTACTATAATATTTTCATTCAATTAATTTTCATTTAAGTTAATTTTAAGACAAAATAAAAAGTAAATGTTAATTTGAGATTATTGTGATTTTTTTATAAAGATAATTATGATGTTTATGATATTATAAATAATTTTTTTAATCAAACATATTTTTAATAGCTCTCCCACATAAATAAATCTAGTTATAAAAAATAATTTTTCTTCAAAAAATTTTTTAAAAATTGCGAGAATGTAGCTAGTAACCAAATGAAAATATTATCTCTGTCTACAAATCTGGAGTCTTTTTTTAACTATATTCCCCTTAGAATAATCATTATAAACATTCAGATGTTTCGTTCTCTTGCCATGAGATTCTTTCTTTTTTTGCTTAAAATTTATTCATAATAAGGATAAGGTAAGAAGGATGCACCTATAGCTCAAAAGTTTAGAAGAAGTAGTAGAATTATGCTTCATTTGGGACAGCTTTCATATTGTTTATCAAAGTAACTTTTTAATATAAAAATTTAATTTTTTGAATAATAAAACAACTTTAAGAAGCAGTAAACAATCATCCCAAACAAAATGTTTGACTTCAATAGAAGACTAATAGACATTTTCAATACAATTAAATAGGCTTGTACAATCTATCTTCCTTTGAACTTGAAGGAGATATGTCATGTTCTTGCACCATAATATAAAACATCAAAATTTTCCAACATAAGTAGCGCTTGAATACTAGCTTGTATATTTCTCCTATATTCATTCAACTATGATGCAAACTAAGGTTTTGTTTGAGACAACTTTCTTACTGCTTCTCAAAACAGCTTTCTAGTACACATTAATTTTTTTTTACTAAAAAATTATTTTAAGAACCAATAATAAAGTCGTCCCAAACGAAGCCCGAGTTAAATTTTAAACTCACTTGTTATATCTTTGAGTTTGACTCGTTTAAATTTCATTTCATTCTATTTCGAATTGTGTTTAAATTTGTCCATAAGCATCATAATCATATTCGATTGATTTTAACTCAACAAGCTTGTTACGTTCGTTTTCAACTCAAATTTAACTCGAATTATGAATAAATATCAAATATTTTAATATGTGCTATACTTCTATAAAATATCCATGGACCTTATGAGCTAGAAAGTTAGCACAATCATACTTGTTTAGATTTGGTGACATGCATCAAAACGTGTTTGCTCTATGGATGCCAAAGAGAAGGGCCATCAACAAGATCAATCGTGACTTATTGTATAAATAATTAAGGATAAGATTAATTAATTAGACCAACATTAAATTTAAATAAAATAATACATAATTTTAAGAGATAATACTCGATTGAACATCACTTTGACCCTTCAGGGTCACGTGTAGTTCCTTTTTGAATTTGACTATGATACTCATGATGAAGTTTATAGTTTTGTAATATGAACATATTAGTGAATGATATTGTCATCTTTTCAATACGATATATTGTACATAATGACAAGTTCAGTACAAAATTAAAACAAATTTACGATTCTATACATAATTAAAACAGTTAGATATTGTCATCTTACAGGATTATTTGAATTAAAACAAATTTACGATATTCAGCACAAGTTCAGTACAAAATTAAAACAAATTTACAAATTTAGTGAATGATACGCTTGTGGTATTGATGGTTGTATTTTATTTGCATTTTGATAAAATCAAGATAAATAACTTAGTCATTGTTAGCTATTATAAAATGAACTTGGTTGTGATAAGTGGGGTCGTACTTTTTTCATGTGAAATTGAGACAATTTAACAATAACTCTATTTCATTGAACTTTGATAACATTACCACAAGCGCATGCTCTTATCCACTAACAACATTGATTTTCTTAGATAGATAGCCCAAATAATTATTTTATCATACGAATAAATTGAAACTTGTAGCAGCTCCAATCAAATTAGCTTCTGATTCCTTAACATTTGCATACCTTCTTTTAGCTCTCGCTTCCTGTGAGCATGTCGTATCCATGAATAATGCAAAGTCTTAAATATTTAGAATTTGAAGCTTTTGCATATTCTTTTTTTTTTTAAAATGGAATGACAATGCTAAACCTATCTTACAAAAGTAAAAGATGATGAATTGGATCATATCGGTCGGACCTATACAACAACATCAAGCCTTTATCCCACTACGTGGAGTCGGTTATATGAATTCTTTTTTTCCATTGTGTACTATTAAAAGTCAAATTCTCATTTAAATCTAATAAAGAAAGGTCATTCATAATATTTTCTAACCAAATATTTTTAGGTTTACCCCTACCTTTCTTAACATAAGTCAAATCTAATACCTCTACTCTCCTAACTGGGTCATCGGTCGGACATATAAGACAACTAAAAAACAAAGTACATTTTTTTTTGTGAAGAGGAAGCATTGTTTTTAGGCCAGTGAAAACCTCGGTCGACATAGCATGCAACACATACCAATTTACAAGGATCAACACTTAAGACTTTCACTGCTTGCCGAAGAATTCAAATGAGAAACCTAAACAAGATGGTTACAAATTACAATTGAATATCCATATTCAGTAAGTGTTAGCGTCGAATAATTTTTCCTCAATGACGCCGTCCCACCAAAGCCTCGTGTTTCTCTCTACGCCACTTAGCCCGCTCGTCTAGGGTTTTCTTTTCAACTGCTCCATTTCTTTGGTGTTGCTTTGCTTCGCGTGAAGAAGCCGGCTGTTGTTTCTCTTCACGGCCATTTCCTCGTCGCTTCTTCGCCTCGTTCGACGGCGTCGGATTGGAGCTCACGACGGGAGCTCGCTCGTGGCGAAGGTAACCATCTTTCTTACAAGCGGCGCCTATATGTCCATTTGACTTAGCTATCATTTTGACAAGTGCACGATTCTGCTATCATTTTGACAAGTTCACCATCAAACAAATGAAAGGAGATACATCCATCAAGATATTCATTTCAATCTACATTCTCCTTCTAAATGCCTTTTTTAACATCAGAATGCGATGAAATTTTTCCTGGGGAATATCCATAGGGATAATCACCAAAATTTAAAGATGAACATTTTCAGTGGGTTCAGCTGTTTGTAGACAGTTTGATACTGAGCAATCGATCGGAAACCTGCAAAAGCTTAGAGGAAGAAGAAGAGCAGTAGAATATGTTTCTCATATTTCATCTTGGTTGCAAATACAGCTACAATAAACATCATATAGAAGATGACTGACAAAATGGTTAACAGGGAACGGCTGAGATCAAAAGCCGGTGCAGAGCATACACGGTTGAGATTAAATGTGACTGAAAAAGTGAGTGCTGTAGCAGAGCCAAACGTGGAGAGGGAAGCCGTCTGATCATAAGACCTGGAGCTTATCTAATTGCATAAATCAGTCATCACCTCCCCTCAAGTTAACAATGTTATGTTGAATTGTTAACTTGCCGCACAATAGCTGAATCCGTGTAGTAGATAATGGTTTGGTAAAAAGATCAGCTGGCTGATCAATGGAGGAGAGATGATGAACTGTAATTTGACGTTGCTTGATGCAATCCCGAATAAAATGAAAGTCCACCTCAATATGTTTAGTACGAGCATGAAAAACGAGATTATTAGCTAAAGCAAGTGCTGAAATAAATAAGGAAGTGGGAGTTGAAACCGGTATAACAAAATCAAGAAGAAGACGACATAGCCAAATTATATCAGTGGCTGCAATGGCAAGGGCCCTATACTCGGCCTCAGTAGAAGAACGAGCAACCGTCGTTTGTTTCTTCACACACCAGGAAATAAGATTGCAACCGAGAAAGACACAATAGCCTGTAACAGATCGGCGGTTAGTATGATCAGCAGCCCAGTCTGCATCAAAGTAAGCATGAAGCTCCATAGAAGAAGGCAGAATCGGAAGCCCAACTTGCATAGTACCACGTAAGTAACAAAATACTTGTTTAAGCAATTGATAATGCAGTAAATATGGTTTATGCATATGCTAGCACATAAAATTAACAGCAAAGGAGAGATCAGGACGCGTAATGGTTAGATATTGCAATGAACCAACTAATTGCCTATATAATTCTGGTTTAGAAAAGAGCTCGGCAGAAGCAGTAAGAGGAGGAATTTTAGTTGGTAGAGGAGTCAAAATCGTCTTAAAGTCCTTTATTCCTGATCTTTCAAGAAGCTAAACAACATACAAGTGTTGAGAGAGGTGAAATCCGTCCTGAAGTTGCTGAACTTGAACCCAGAAAAGTTGAGACTGGTCTAAGATTGCGAACTTGGAATCGAGACTGCAAAGCCTGTAAGAGAGAATCAATCGCTGAAGGTTGATTACCCGTGAGGAGAATGTCATCTACATAAACCAGAATGTAGAGTTGAAGATCATCCTTATGAAGCCGGAGAAGGGACGGGTCAGCAGAGCTGACCGTGAAACCAAAGTCAGTGAGAAATGTTGTAAATGTGGCAAACCATTGCCACGGCGCTTGCTTTAAACCGTAAAGGGCCTTTTTTAGAAGACACACATGATTGGGGTGCTGAGGATCGGTAAATCCCGGAGGCTGCATCATATAAACGGTTTCATCTAGCATGCCATGTAATAAGGCATTGGAGACATCAAGCTGTAAGATAGGCCAATGGCGAGTGACAGCCACAGTAAACAGGACGCGAATCGTTGGAAATTTGGCAACAGGGCTAAATGTATCAAAATAATCTATGACATATTCCTGATCAAAGCCGCGAGCAACCAATCGAGCTTTATAACGAACTACGGAACCATCAGAGTTAAATTTAGTCTGATAAATCCATTTACTGCCAAGAACATTAAGTTGAGGATTGGAAGGAACTAAAGCCCAGGTTCCTTGACTTTGAAGGGCCTCAAACTCAAATGACATGGCTCAGCTCCATTCAGGATATTTGACAGCCTGAGAAAAGCAAGTTGGCTGAACTGGAATAACAGTGTGATTCATATCAAAAATTGGTTTCGGTTTACGGGTGCCACCACGGGATCGAGTAACCATTGGATGAGACAGGTGGAGGAGCTGGGTGAGTTGGAAGTTGATCAGTAAACGATGGAGGCAGAGGAGGAGATACAGGAATGTTGAGACTGGGTTCTGACTCTGATGGTAGTGGTGGAGGCTGAAGTATCTGAGAAGCAGATTGAGAAGATGCAGAAGCAAGAACAAGTAGTGAAGGTGGCAGTCTGGCAGAGGCTGCTGTGGTTGAGAAAGAGATGGTTGCCCCAACGAATGGAAGGGATAAATAGTTTCAAAAAATGTAACATGCCGAGACAAATGTATGCGACCTGTAAGTGAATTGAAACATTTATATCCTTTGGTGGCATCGGCATAACCAGAAAAACACATGGATATGCTCTTGGCTGAAATTTATTGTGAAGATGTGTAGGTTGCCATGGATAACATAAGCAGCCAAACACGCGGAACAGAGAATAGTCTGGTGGAGATTGATACAGACGCTCATAAGGAGAACTATTTCGAAGCAATTTGGACGGTAAGCGATTTATAGTAAAGGCCGCAGTTGCCAAAGCTTCAGGCCAAAAATGATTTGGTAAGTTTGCATGAAATAGAAGAGCTCTGACAGTTTCAAGAAGATGCCTGTGTTTTATCTCGGCAACGCCGTTTTGCTGCGGCGTATAAGGACAGGTAACTTGATGAACAATGCCACATTTGTTGAGATGAGATGTAAATGAATGATTTACAAATTCACCTCCACCATCAGTTCTTAACATTTTGATGCATTGATTAAACTATTTTTATACTAGTGATTGAAAAATAAGAAAAACAGAAAATGATTCAGATTTGGCACGCAAAGGATAAACCCAACAAAAACGAGTGTAATCATCAATAAACAAAAGATAATATCTATATCCTTGAAGAGAAAGAGTAGGGGAAGGACCCCATACATCGGAGTGAACAAGCTGTAAACAGTGTGTAGTTTTAGGAGTAGATAATATAAAAGGTAACCTATGAGCTTTTGCTCGCACGCAGGCAGAACAATGAAAGCTAGAAGATAATAAGCTAACTGGAAGAAGTTGCAATGTGGAACGAGAAGCATGCCCAAGGCGGTGATGCCAGATAGCCGGAGAAGAAGCAGTAGATGATACGGTTGAAACCAAAGTAGTGGACGAAGCTGAGGAGTCAGCTAGAGGGAGCATAATGGGATAGAGACCTTGTTGACAGGGACCGTGAAGGAGAGACCGGTGAGTCTGTTTGTCCTTAATGACAAAACCATTTGCATCAAAGACAATAAAATAAGGGTTATCAGCAGTTAATTTATTAACAGAGATAAGATTATGTGAGAGATGAGGGACATGTAGGACATGATTTAGACGAAGCTTACGGGAAGGGGTCGGTAAGAGTCCTTGACCAGAATTTGCAATAGGCAGAGCTTGGCCATTTCCAACCTGAACATAAGAAGAACTGGTATACGGTTGTCGTAGATGCAGTTGTTGAAGATTGGAGGTCAGATGAGAGGTTGCACCATAATCAAGGAACCAGTCATCAGTGGAGGCTTGTTCACTCGCAACATAAGCCTGTTGAGGTGGTTGATAGGATAGATCTGCTCCGTACCAACATTGGAACGCAGAATGCCCTGTTATTGTGCAGATCTGACACTGAATAGAAGAACGAGGATGCCTTCCACCACGGAACGACTTGGAAGAGTTGCGGCCACCAGGATTTGGTGCAGGAGACGATCTGCCACGATTGTTCTGTACAAAAGAAGCTCGGCCACGAGATCTACCACGAACAGCTTGAAGAGCAAAGGTTTTGTCATGAGAAGGAGCCGAGGTATCAATCGGATTATCCTTGTGAAGACTAAGTTCTTCACTACACATAAGCGAATAAAAATCATCCAGACCGATAGGTCCTAGCTGTGTTCTTATAGCAGTCTTAAAAGCATTGTATGCAGGAGGCAAGCCATTAAGAGTGTACATCAAAATGTCCTCGGAGTCAATAGTGTTTCCTCCAGCAGCTATAGCATCCACTCTCTGCTTGATCTCCGATAGGTATTGGACCATGGTTTTGTCTCCCTTTTGAAGATGATGTAATTCACTCTTTAAATGGAGTTGCCTTGAGCGATTTGTAGACTATAATCGCTTTTCAATGACTGTCCAAACCTCAGGACAGGAATCTAGATTAAGAACATATGGTAGCAAAGGCTATGAAATCGTGGAGTAAATTGTAGCAGACAGATTCTGATCTATCAACATCCATGTTTGATAATCAGGATTAAGACTAGTTGTTCCATTAGATTGAAGAAGATGCTTATGTGGTTTGACAGTTGTGCCATCTAAATAGCCAACGAAGCCATTCGCCGCAAACAGCTTCTGGATTTGAGATTTCCAAATAGGATGATTCTCTGGAGTGAGTTGAGTGCTGATGATCGATTTCACATTCATTATTAAGAACTTGAGCTGTGTCGGAATTTCTGTAGTACTCATTTTGATCGGAGCTGAGGGCGAAGGAGAGAGGGAGGACGCGGAAGCAGATGACTCCATTGCTGCTAAAGGGAGAGGTCAATAGAAGAGCTCTGATACCATGTAGACAGTTTGATACCGAGCAATCGATCGGAAACCTTCAAAAGCTTAGAGGAAGAAGAAGAGCAGTAGAATATGTTTCTCATATTTCATCTTGGTTGCAAATACAACTACAGTAAACATCATATAGAAGATGACTGACAAAACGGTTAACAGGGAACGGCTGAGATCAAAAGCCGGTGCAGAGCATACACGGTTGAGATTAAATGTGACTGAAAAAGTGAGTGTTGAAGCAGAGCCAAAGGTGGAGAGGGAAGCCGTCTGATCATAAGAGTTGGAGCTTATCTAATTTCATAAATCAGCTATCACTGTTGACTTATCAATTATAAGCTTTATAAAATCAGAAGTACGATGAGGAAGCAAATACAACATGAATTAAAAATCAGAACTGTTTCAATTCATAGTTGCTTGATAAAGTTAGTGATACTATATGTTTATGGCAACATGTTCATTGCATTCTACTACTTCAATTTTTTTAAGTTGTCCCACAGCAGTTACTTTAGTAGAATTAGGAGAATATCACTATGCTTCACCCCTTTTTGAAAATCTAATCAAGGTTTGTGAGATCTTCTATTATGAGCATGCTCGTTATTGCTTTCACTTATATTCTGTAATTTATTGTTTTTAAGTCACGAAGAGCTGATTTCCAGGATCTTGATTATTTGCTTCTCTAGGTTCTATGCAATATACAGTTGAATTCTTTACCTTCATTATATACTGAAAACGACTAAACTGAGATGTAACATGTTGATTCATATAGAAAGTAGCTTCATGTCATGCCTAAGCACCAAGTTATTGGTTGAATGCATCTAAGTAAACTATCTAAATTCACTTTTATTAAAGGCATCATATTAAATCTGAATTCTTATATGCTGTAATACACATTGGCGTAGTTGCAACTGGTCCACAGATCAAAAACAACACCATGTCTGCACCATTGGAAGAAATTTAAAGTTTTATGTTGGTTATAAAAGAGATAAAAATGTACAAAGCTGATGCAACCTAAGTTTCTAAATATTTTATGGAGAACACTTAAGAAAGCAATTGAAATATTCTTCCTTTCAATAAAGCATAAACATCAACATGTTAAAAAAATTAAAAATAAAAATAAGTTTTAAAAAGCAGCTTACGTAATCTGTAGGGAAAACACATAAGAAAATATAAATAAGGCTACCCTAAGAACAACCAACAGTGGTCACCTCACATGCAAAGCTCAAAAAAATTAGGACATGTGCTCATAGGAAAGATCTAACATGGAATCCACCACTGAAACGATCTGGCCCAAGTCCACCCTCCTTTAGCAAATACCAACCAAAACGTGACAGCAAGCACCACTAAGCTCACAAGAGAAGACAAATACCGATGGGGCGAGACTTGTGAAAAGAGAAGAAGAGGTAGAAAACCGAGACGAAGAAGTAGAGGTAAAGGGGAAAGGAGGCTAGCTTGCAAGCTAGAAAAACTCGCAGGTTTGTATGCAAACGCTTCACTAAAAACTCCAACTACAGGAAAACAACCCCTATTTATAAGGAAAAGAGCAATTAATGTAGGAAGTTAAAGCACCTCTCATCCAACCACTAGGAACACCATAAATCTGAAGCAAAATTGAAGGGACAGTTGCCTAGGGGAAATCGAAGGGACAACTGTTTAGGGGAAACCGAAGCATCAACACAGCAATCAATGAACACAAAAACCAAAGGGACTACTGACAAGAGGGAAACCGAAGCATCAACACAATAGCCAATGAACATAGAAACGAAGGGACAACTGCCAAGGGGGAAAAATGAGAAAAAAAAAACACCCACCAGGAATCAACCCAGCAACTAACCAAGAGAAAACCCAAAGACACAAAGTGGAGGAAAGGGAGAGAAATTCCTAAGATCACCAACCTAGCATGATCATTGGTTGCCTTCCATCATAGGGCAACCAAAATAAAAATTACAATACATAATCAACCAAAATTCATAAAAAGGTATATAAATATTTGACTATATCAAAAGAGAAAAATTAATATATTGTAAATAAATCATACCTTCCACGCAATTATAATACTTTTAAATATTCTTCCTCGATCCTATCCGAAACAAGAAGGTAATAAATCAAAATAATCATCGCTTATGAATATTCATAACTGTATAAAGCATTACCGAGTTTATATTCTCCGGCTATTTACCCAAGCCTTTAAAAAGAGTTTTTTTTTTTTTAAAGAACATTTTAGGATTTTTCAATATTTTTTCACTGTATTTCAGGAGGCACAACATAGGCTCTTTGTATGAATAATAAACACATTACAGTAGAACAAAGGCAAGGCGAGCATATCAATTTGAATGATTAAATTTGAAAATTTAAACGAGAAATTATTTATGCTTGAATATTTTTCTCCCTGATCGGGAAGGCCTATGTGTTTCATGAACTTCTCAAAAATACTTGTTCAAGACTATTAAGATACTTTCAAAACATCATGTTTGATGAAGAGAAAAGATATCCAAATATTGTTGTCTTCAATGACCAAACTAACACCAAAGGATTAGGTTGTTCTTTGATTTGGCTTAACCAAAATACTTAACATACTCCTTACGTATATGTGATACCAAGTTGATACTTAGCCTCAAACACAAAGCTTTCTCAAAGGCCTAAAATGTTTGTAAGCTAAAATTGATCACCAATTCCTTTGTAGAGTAGGCATCTGTGGTTCCATTTTATTCTTTCATTTACAAACATAAAGCTTATCAACTCATTTATCCTATCTAAAACTTAGAGAAAACGACAAATTATAGCATTTACAAGAAGCAAAGAGACCTTTAAAACAATACACCGCGTGTTTTCAAAAGTGACATTTTTTTTCTTATAGAAACATGCAAGTATAAGTATTTAAAAAACCTGTTAGGCTTATGGTTAAAATGCTATGCTTAAATGTATATTATCAATGAAATAGTAACACTAAGTAGTACACTCCATTCAAAATTTAATTACCGAGTTCAAGTTAAAGTAAATCTTTTAAATCTAGCAAAAATAAAGATAAAAATAATGTTAATTATGATCCGTAGAACTTCTATGCTATAAGAGAGAAAAAGATCGATGAGCCCCTTATTGACCATAAATCAAAAGAATTAGTTTGATGTTGCTCGCTGAGAATAAACCTCTTAGTATGATCAAGGCTTTGCTAGATGTTTGACATGTGATATATCCGTGGCTTTGATGGTTAGGTTTTTGAGCTAAACCTTGAGGTCTAAATTCGTGTTGTTGTAAATGATCTAGGCGTGTAAATGAGTCGAGCTGAGCTTAAGTCACACTTGGCTTGAGCTTGATTAATAGATCGAGCTTCAACTCAAGCTTTAGTCTATGAGTTTGAGCCATCTCACAAGCCAGCTCGTTTATTTTGAAAGAGAGACAATAATTATGATTTAGGCAATTATTATAATAAAATGATTAAAAAAGAGAAATTATAAGAAAACTTATAAAGAACATTAAATATAAGAAAGTGAGATATATTTTTTAAATTTTTTACAACTTTGTACTTAAAATTCTTAATTCTAATATATCTTAAGTATATGATTCCTAATATATCTTAATTATATTTTATATTAATAATTTTTAGACAAATTGACTTACGAGCTAACGAGTCAAGTCATGGCTGGCTCAAGCTTGACTCATTAGTTCATTGAGCTCAGCTCACAAGCCATTTATTTAGCCGAGCCCGAGCCGGCTCACGAGTGGGGCTTGACTCACTTACACCCGTAAGTTAGTATGTGTGGTTAAAAAAAATTACTAATATATTTTTTACTATTATGAATTATATTATTTATTTTTAAATAAGAGGAAGAGATTCTTTTGGTAAAACAGATTGGTTAGATTTTCTTCAGACGAAATACCAAGCACCTTTTTAATAGCAGTATAAATGTGAAGTTGTAAACTTTTTTCCACTAGAAAGTTGGCAGCATTGTAATTGAATATTTTTGTTTACATATCTTAATACTTTTGAAATATTACCACACTTTCAAAATGGTCATTATGCGTGTTGAGCACACGTAATGAATGTCAAGTGAGTCTGAAAATGGTGATCCTAAGGTTTTTTAATGAACTAATTTCAATCTAATTTGACCCTTCTAAAGATCAGGTTGAAACAATTCAATCTGACCTTGAGCCGAGCTAGGCTGGGCTACAGAATAGCTCAATTTAATCTCTATTCTTGCTGAGTTATGCTCATTTCATTCAGTCCAAGCTCGGTCAAATATCTCCAGTATTCTTGAATACCTGTAGTAAAATTCTCCTTTTGTCTACTCATATGGTTTCTCTTAGTATTTAGGATTTCATCTAAATTACTTGTTTACTGCACTATACAAATATCTTTCTTAAACAGTTAAACTCCAAATTGTAATATGTATCTTGCATGGATCTAAAGCTTAACTTTATAAATATTTCACAAGTCATTTCATTTGCTCTTCTAAGAAATCGCTCTTTAGAACAGTGTAAATTCTCGGACTCTTTTTCATATTTCGTTGAGATCTTCATATTTAATTAAAACTTATTATGTTAGTGCTACGTTTTCTATTGTGATTAATTGAAGAATTGCTCGTCAAAACTATATAAGGAAAATATAACTGCCAAACTTTACTGATGATATTATAACTTTTCTTACCATTAGTTTTACAATTCCGCTCTAAGAGATTCAATCTTTTATTTTTTCTATTTATTTTTGTTTCTACTGTAATCACCATAACTACCGCTTCTATAGCTATGCTTCTTATTCTTGTTATCACTACAAAGAATTTTGTGATTTCTATTGCTGATGGTTACTGCCTGTTACTTTGACATCCTTTCAACATGGAATTACGCTTTATAAATCTCCTTTGAATAGTCACTATAGTGTAATTAGTAGTTTTCTGTGCTTTCTATTTTCGTAGAAAGCATGGGATCACTTTGTTGCAGGCAAAGTTCTTTTAATGATGCCAATGCTGAAGAAAATGCACGGGTACGTTTCTTCATTATGAGGATCTTATTATTGGGGTATACACTATCAATGTGTTGAAATTGCTTTAGAATTCATCCAGACTGACCACTGATTTCTCAACTAATCCATCTTTCATTATCTTCAGGCTTTAGAAATTGAGAGACGGATCACCCAGGAAACAAAAGCTGAGCAACACATACACAAACTTTTGCTTCTCGGTATGCTTATAGTATCTTCTATTTGCACATTCAGTCGACCTAGCTTTACAGTTTTTCTTTGGGAAATTTTCATACATACCACTTTATTTCATGCTATTTACATATTTAACATTCAAAATATTAATATTACATGCTTACCACCCATAGAACAACTATAGGTGCATTGAATGAAATATTAAAATTTATAGGGTGGTATGAGTGATAGGAATGAAATATAGGGGTGATATATTTGATACTAAAGTTGTATGTGATTGATAGGCATGTAATATTAATATTTTGGATGTTAGATATGTAAATATCATAGAATAAAGTGGTGTGTATGTAAATCGCCCTTCTTCTTTTTAATGTGTTATGTATAACCCATTGAAAAAAAAGAAAAAACAAACGATTTCATGATGCATATCTTAGATTATAGATCTTCTTGATAGTTTTTGGTTTCCGCTTAGGGCTTATTTGGTTGTCCGCAAGTAAGAGGAAGTGACATTTCGCACTTCCTAAGTCAAAGCTTAGCAAGTTATTTCTAAAAAGGTTGTTTGGCTGTCCAGCAGAAAATGGCAATTGTTTTTATTATTTGGTTGTGTAGGAGGTGGAAGTGTTCAACTATAATATATCCAAAAATATATGTAACTTTATAAATACATCGTACCTATAAGATAGATTTATGCTATGCTGTAATAATATGGTAATATATTATTTTTTTTCTTAGTTAATTTATGAATGCAATCGCATATGCATGTATAAATAGAGATGTACACATAACTACATAATAAAGCTTTAAAAATATTATACATTATAATAATTTATGCAATTTTTCATCTATATTAGACAGTATTGTCATTAGAAATTAATAATTTATTTTCTAATACAATATATACTAGATATTTCAATATATCTTATTTTAGCCTAATTAATAAATTATGCTTTAATTTTTATTATTGTGCATATAATTTTAATATAAATTATAATATATTTTATCATCAATTTTATTATTTGTATGTGAGTGTGAACATATGTGTGTTTTGCATGTGTGAGTGACACTAAAACTCCAAAATAGTAAGAGTATCACAGTTAATGACTTTTGAAAGTTTGAATTCAGAGCATGTGGGCCTGAAGTCATCAGGCTAAGAGTTAAACTAGGGAGTTCCCTGATAGGAAATGTCTTCTGACTTTCCACGTCTCCATCCTACCAAACAGTTGAAGTGTCAACTTCCCCCGACATCTTTCTTTCCATTACTATATATAAACAAACAAGTCCTTTTTTGCTTTTAGTAGACTTGAAAGAAATGCAAGTTTCATAGTGTCAATTCTGACAAATTTAGAACTTATAATTTGTTTCATTCTCTTATGTTATCTGTTATACCATTTATTCTTTTTGTGTTTCATATGAATTGCTAATTTTCTTTGTTGTTGACCCCTTAAAATTCTGGTTAATAATAAATGTGGTAACCTTATTATGCATGAAGGCGCTGGAGAATCTGGAAAATCAACCATATTTAAGCAGGTGTGATTGCTTTAGTAAACTATTTTTTGCTGCGATGCAGTTATCCTGAATGCTTTTTACAGCTGGTTGACTCTTGAGCAGATAAAACTTCTTTTCCAAACTGGCTTTGATGAAACAGAACTCAGAAGCTACACACCAGTTATATATGCCAATGTTTATCAGGCAATTAAAGTACGCAATAATGAAGGGTGTGTTTGTATTTTTCTCTTATTCAAATAATCAGGATTATAGCACTTCTTGAGTTAATTGCTTTGAATAGATAATTCACTTAACCTCCTTGTCAAATCTGTCCGTATAAACAGGTACTATATGACGGATCAAAGGAGTTGGCCCAAAATGAATCGAACTCCTCAATTTATGCTGTTTCTCTTGATAAAAAGGTTTGATTTTACCTTTAAATGTTTTCTTTCCTTTGGGTGTCTCTATGGCCAAGGTGGTATCGGCTGCTTTCATTACTTTCATGTGAACGCTACTATGAACGTATTCTGAACTTGTTTTTTTTTTTCCGCATGGATCCTTGTGAATAATTTATGCTAAAAGTTGTAAAGTGTAAACCATGCTCTTTTTGTTTATGAAAGAATTCTAACTACATTAGAAGTTTTATAGGCCTTAATGCCTTTGAACTAATCTTAGTGATGCTTATAAAGGACATGGATAGTAGTTATAAAAAATGACAAAGAATTTCATAAACCAAAAGTGTAGCAATTATTTCTCTAGACAATTATTGTAACAAAATGATGCTAACAGAATATTTTAATTTGATATATTGATCAATGAGTTTGCTCAACAAGTAGTCTTTTTAAGGTGCATATGGCTGAGAAGATTCAAGTTCTTTCCATGTGCATCAGGGCTTGAGCATCAATTTGCAGCTTCAAACCCCAATGATTGCCATTCCTGACAAACATATATTCATTTTTCACCAGACAACCTTACTATTGTTAACTTTTTGGCTATTTTTTGATAATTTATGTCATCTGTTATGAAGCCACTTGAAACTGCTCTCAAACCATCTGTAAAAGACCTAAAAGGGTAAGGTTTCAATTACTATTATTGAAGAGCATAGGACTTCATTGTATTGAAAAATATATTTTTTATTTTGTAAATCTTTAGTGTCCAGGATTATATGTTGCACTCAAAATGGAAGCAGATGAAGTTGTAGATCTACATTCTCAACCACTTATGATTTGTATGGTGCTTTCAAAAGAGCGCAATTGGTTTGTTTTTGTTTCAAATTACTTTTAGATAAGTTGAAATGGAGTTTTTTTTTATTATTTTTTTTTAAATAAAACATTCATGATTTTTTTTGCCCTGGGTATATATTATATGTTCATGACCCATTTTACTATTTAAAGAAAAAAAAAATGTAATATACAACAACAACAACAACAATCCTTTATCCTACTAAGTGTGGCCGGTTACATGAATTTTTTTTCTCCATTATGCCCTGTTAAAGGTTAAATTCTCATTTAATCTAATAAAAAAAAGATAATTTCTAATATTTTCTAACAAAGCCTTTTTAGGTATACCTCTACCTTTCTTAACATAAGTCAAATCTAATACATCTACTTTCGTAATCGGGTCATCAAAAGGATACCATTTTTATGTGACAAAACCATCTAAGGAAACTCTCTCTATTCTTATCTTCCACTGGAGCTACTCCAACCTTTTCACGTATATACTCATTTCGTATAGAGAGACAAGCCGCTCATCCACCTGAGCATCCTCATCTCTGCGACACTTATCTTAATATTATGCTTCTCTTTTAATGGCCAACATTTTGTACCATAAAGCATTGCAGGTCTAATCACCATCTTATAAGATTTTCCCTTAAGTTTGAGTGAGACTTTTTTATCACACAACAACCTCGATGCATTCCTCCACTTCAACCATCCAACTTGAATTCTACTAATAATATTCCCATCTATTTCACCATCACTCTGAACAATAGACCCAAGATATCTAAAACGCGTATTCTTATTAATGACTTGAGTCGCCCAAAGTTACATTCCCCCCAAAATAACTGTTAGTACTAAAATTGCACTCCATATATTCAGTTTTAAATCTACTCAAACGAAAGCCTTTAGACTCTAAGGTTGACCTCCATAATTTAAGTTTACCTTCAATTCCCTCTCTAGTCTTTTCAACAAGAAGAATATCATCAGCAAAAAGCATAGGGTACAACCTCTTGCAAATGTCTAGTTAGAAACTTCATTGTTAAGCGTGCTCATCTCGGAGAAATACTGTGATGGGTGACATCCTGGGAAGTTACACCAGCATGACAAAACCGTGAGACCATTAGGCCAAAGCAGACAATATCTTGGTAGTTAAGAATTTGAGCTATTACAATAACCTCCAAAATGTTGACTCACTGGTGAAAAGAGATTTCAAATTCTATGAACCTAACAATGCATGAATCATAAAAAAATCTATCTTCACCAAGCTTCCAACAAGGAGACCCAAATGAGTCATTTTGTAGTTTTGAAATTCATGTGGATTTAAAATTATAAGCTTTGATGTTGTATGTATCAGTTTATCTTGTCTTGTTTACTTTTTTTTGGCAATTATTGCTAATTGCCGTTGTTGTACTAATATCATATTCTCATTTATAACATTTCACTTAAATAAAAAAAAATGAAATTCTTTGCACATGGAACTGCTCCATTGCTTCATGATCATTAAAAACATATTTGTACAGCAATTTGTCCATCTCTATGAGAGTGGCTATGACTTTTACTTTATATCAAACTTGAAAGATTGCTTCGGAGCATTTCTATGCAATTTTTCCATCAAAGATTGTTTTATGTAGGAAGTCTGTTTTAATGATGGTATATAGTCTTTTATTCACCTAAGGTATTGTTTATATTCCAGTTGCTGCAGAAAGCAAGACAATGATTCGTATTTGTAAAGGGATATGGGATTTAATAGTCTATTTCTGTCATTCGTATACGTTAAGAAGTCCAAAACTTCCCCTTGATCCCATGAAGTTCCTGATATTATTTTAGTTGACAAAAACTGTGAAACTCTTGGATCAGGAAATTGGTGAAAAGGTTTCTGAAATTGGGAGCAGGTTGGAGTATCCTAATCTGACTAAAGAAACTGCAAAGGAGATAGAAGCTCTATGGAATGATGCTGCCATTCAGGTAGTGTCTTTTAGATGTATATGTTCTTACTTAATTTGATGTATAGTTTTAAATTATAATTGTCTTATAGATTCATGTTTGCTACTTCGCCTATTTAAGCTAGGTAGCAATATGCAGAAGTTGGTTTTATTTGATACAATGGTTGGAAGTTAGTTGATTAAACATTCATTTGCAGGAGACTTATTCTCGTGGAAATATTCTACAAATCCCAGACTGTACTCTATATTTCATGGACAATTTGGGAAGATTGTCTGAAACTGATTATGTTCCAACTAAGGTTCTTAAGCTTCTTTTCTTCCGTCACCTAAGAGTAACCATTCCTTTGTTTTTCATTTC
>NW_021320055.1:515467-524552 GCF_001605985.2 Dendrobium catenatum
ATATCTCAGTGTATATATATATATATATATATATAAAACTATTTCTCTTAATGGTAAAATCTAGTCCTTTATAAAGACTGGTTCCAAGGCATCAAATTTAAGAGCACGTTTGAGGCATCATTAAATTCAAATCATTAGCTGCTGTCTAACCTTCTTTTTTTTTTAGATATTTTTATGATTATATTCTTTTGATATTCAGATTACATTTGAAAACGGAATGCACAAGCAAATAGTATACTTCAACATGTGCTTAAATATTTTTCTAGCACTTGTCTGCATTTAGATGCATCCCATTTAAGGTGCCATAAAGCTAATTGATTGAGAATTTGAAATAGCTTGACTTTGATTTTTGTATTTTGTTCTCGTTATAAACGAATTTTATATTTGCATTTTTGTTGGTATTCTAAACTTGCTTTTTCTTTTTTCGCATGGATCCTTGTGTGAATAGTTTATGCTAAAAGTTGTAAACCATGCTCTTTTTGTTTATGAAAGAATTCTGACTACATTATAAGTTTTATAGGCCTTAATGCCTTTGAACTAGTCTTAGTGATGCTTATAAAGGACATGGATAGTAATTATAAAAAATGACAAAGAATTTCATAAACCAAAAGTGTAGCAATTATTTCTCTAGACAATTATTGTAACAAAATGATGCTAACAGAATATTTTAATATGATATGTTGATCAATGAGTTTGTTCAACAAGTAGTCTTTTTAAGGTGCATATGGCTAAGAAGATCCTAGTTCTTTCCATGTGCATCGGGGCTTGAGCATCAATTTGCAGCTTCAAACCCCAATGATTGCCATTCTGACAAACATATTTTCATTTTTCACCAGATAACCTTACTATTGTTAACTTTTTGGCTATTTTTGATAATTCATGTCATCTGTTATGAAGCCACTTGAAACTGCTCTCAAACCATCCGTAAAAGACCTAAAAGGGTGAGTTTTCAATTACTATTATTGAAGAGCCTAGGACTTCATTGTATTGAAAAATAGATTTTTTTTTGTAAATCTTTAGAGTCCAGGATTATATGTTGCACTCAAAATGGAAGCAGATGAAGTTGTAGATCTACATTCTTAACCACTTATGATTTGTATTTTGCTTTCAAAAGAGCGCAATTGGTTTGTTTTTGTTTCAAATTACTTTTAGATAAGTTGAAGTGGAGATTTGTTTTTTAAATAAAACATTCATGATTTTTTTTCCCCTGGGTATATATTATATTTTTATGACCCATTTTACTATTTAAAGAAAAAAAAAAGTGATATACAACAACAACATCAAGCCTTTATCCCACTATGTGTGGTTGGCTCCACGAATTCTTTTTCTCCATGAATTCTTTGTTTTTGTTTCTAATATATTTTCTACCTTTCTTAACATAAGTCAAATCTAATACATCTACTTTCGTAATCGGGTCATCGAAAGGATACCGTTTTTATGTGACAAAACTATCTAAGGCGACTCTCTCTATTCTTACCTTCCACTGGAGCTACACCAACTTTTTCACGTATATGATCATTTCGTATCCTGTCTCTAAGAGTAAAGCCGCTCATCTACCTAAGCATCCTAATCTCTGCAACACTTAATATTATGCTTCTCTTTTAATGGCCAACATTTTGCACCATAAAAAATTGCAGGTCTAATCACCATCTTATAGGATTTTCCCTTAAGTTTGAGGGGTACCTTTTTATTACACAACAACCTATATGCATTCCTTCACTTCAACCATCCAACTTGAATTATATTAATAATATTCCCATCTATTTGACCATCACTCTGAACAATAGACCCATGATGCAACAAGAAAATATTGCAAAGACACAAATCTTTCTTTCTTACAACATAGATAAATATAAGCACTAAGATTGCAAATTAAGAGACAACTTCAACTACAAATGACAAACATAAATCATAAAACTTATATATATTTTAGAGAAGAAGGATACATGTGGAGTGGAAACTGTGGATAGAGAAGAAGAGATTAGAAGATCGAGAAGAAAGGAGAAGTGGAAAGAAGACCATAGCTCGCAAGCTATGTAAACCCGCAGGTTTTTACATTCCACAAATTTTCATTTCTAAAACCCTCTTAAAAAAGCCACAAAACAATCCTTATATAGGGGAAGAAAAGGTAAAAAAAGACAATTAATACATGTATTTAATGCACATCAAAATCGGCCAATAAAATATCATTGAAAACTGTAACAAGCAGGGGTCGAAGGGGCAGCCACCTGGGGAAGAAACCGAAGCATCAAAACAGTCCCAAAATGGGGGAAAACCGAAGCATTAAATGGCTCATAAAGGGAAAACTGAAAAGGCATCTTTTGGGAATTAAAATTGGCATGGGGAACACCAAAAGGCCTCTTTTGCCTACATCAACCCAAGATATCTAAGACGCGTATTCTTATTAATGACTTGAATCGCCCAAAGTTATATTCCCCCCACAATAACTATTATTACTAAAATATCTCTCCATATATTCAGTTTTAGATCTACTCAAATGAAATTCTTTAGACTCTAAGGTTGACATCCATAATTTAAATTTACCTTCAACTCCCTCTCTATTCTTTTCAATAAGAAGAATATCATCAGCAAAAAAACATACACCAGGGTACAACCTCTTGCAAATGTCTAGTTAAAAACTTCACTGTTAAGCGCGCTTATCTCGGAGAAATACTGTGATGGGTGACATCCTGTGAAGTTACACCAACAGGACAACCGTGAGACCCTTAGGCCAAAGTGGACAATATCTCGATAGTTATGAGTTTGGGCTATTACAATAACTTCCAAAATGTTGACTCACTAGTGAAAAGAGATTTCAAATTCTATGAACCTAACAATGCATGAATCATAAAAAAATCTATCTTCACTTCCTTGTTTTCACCAAGCTTCCAACAAGGAGACCCAAATGAGTCATTTTGTAGTTTTGAAATTCATGTGGATTTAGAATTATAAGCTTTGATGTTGTATGTATCAGTTTATCTTGTCTTGTGTACTTTTTTGGGCAATTATTGCTAATTGCCGTTGTTGTACTAATATCATATTCTCATTTATAACATTTCACTTGAAAAAAAAAATTGAAATTCTTTGCACATGGAACTGCTCCATGGCTTCATGATCATTAACAACATATTTGTACAGCAATTTGTCCATCTCTATGAGAGTGGCTGACTTTTACTTTATATCATATTTGAAAGATTGCATCGTAGCATTTCTATGCAATTTTTCCATCAAAGATTGTTTTATGTAGGAAGTCTGTTTTAATGAGGGTATATAGTCTTTTATTCACCTAAGGTTTTGTTTATATTCCAGTTGCTGCAGAAAGCAAGACAATGATTCGTATTTGTAAAGGGGATATGGGATTTAATAGCCTATTTCTGTCATTCGTATTCCTTAAGAAGTCCACATCATCCCCTTGATCCCATGAAGTTCCTGATATTATTTTAGTTGACAAAAACTGTGAAACTCTTGGATCAGGAAATTGGTGAAAAGGTTTCTGAAATTGGGAGCAGGTTGGAGTATCCTAATCTGACTAAAGACACTGCAAAGGAGATAGAAGCTCTATGGAATGATGCTGCCATTCAGGTAGTGTCTTTTAGATGTATATGGTCTTACTTAATTTGATGTATAGTTTTAAATTATAATTGTCTTATAGGTTCATGTTCGCTACTTCGCCTATTTAAGCTAAGTAGCAAAATGCAGAAGTTGGTTTTATTCGATACAATGGTTGGAAGTTTTATAGTTGATTAAACATTCATTTGCAGGAGACTTATTCTCGTGGAAATATTCTACAAATCCCAGACTGCACTCTATATTTCATGGACAATTTGGGAAGATTGTCTGAAACTGATTATGTTCCAACTAAGGTTCTTAAGCTTCTTTTCTTCCGTCACCTCAGAGTAACCATTCCTTTGTTTTTCATTTCATTCCACATTGTGGAGAAACTCTTCTTGTTCATTTTTCAGATCAATTGATACCAAAACGATTAATCTACACACACACACAGATATATATATATATATATATATATTGAATGTTGAATCATCCATGTGTTACCTTCCTGGTTGGACTTCATTTTTAAAGACACGAAGTTTGCTGTAGGCTGGACAATATTTCATTTCTGAATACTTTTATAAATATTTATCTATTGGATTAACAGGAGGATGTTCTTTATGCCAGAGTGCGGACAACTGGTATTGTTGACATCCAGTTCAGGTAGGAGAAGCTATTCAGATGTCTTCGCTTTGCAACATATCTTCATACCTTTCTCAATTACACTTGGTTGGCTGACATTCTTTGTTTACGTTCATTCCTATGTATAACTGAGTTTGAATTTAACTCTTTTTTAGCCCAATCAATTTAAAAATAAGAAGGGCAATTTTGTGTATATCATCAAAATCTCTGCTATTTACAAAATTACCATAATCATTTCTTTTTACAATATTACCACCTAAATCTAAAAATTCATAACTGTGCTATTAATTTTCAATTTCAATATTTTCAACAATTTCTTAATGATTTGGTGGCAAACAAACAAATACATGAGTACGGTCGTTTTTTTATTTGGTTTGAGTGATTATTTATATATAGACTTGATTTCAGTGGTATGTACGTAATTTTTTTCAAAAGAAAAATATGCTATTTTTGATCTATCCCTTTTGTTTCTAGCTTTTTGCATTAATCCTATAGCTCTATTTATAGTGCTGATTCTTCCACTCTCCATTGTTTATGCATGTATTATCTCTATTTTCTTTGTGATGGGACTGTTTTCACTTCAATGTTATTGTTATCAGCAATCCCTGGCAATTTCCTATGTCTACTTTACTCCAGCTTGCAAATTAGTGCCTTCTTTGTTATCCAACTCATATATCCATGCAAGATAGTATACGATTCTTACTGCTATTTTATCAAGTTTCTCGGCGGCAATGTTTTTTAATTTTTCAAACATTTTATTGGTTGCTCACTTCATTTTGCCAGTTTATATTTGTAAGAAAACTTTTCTATATATGCATTTTTTCTTTAGCGAATTGGGATAGTATTTGCTGAGCTGTTTATGTTGATGTTTGATTTATTGTGATATAAAACATATATGAGTTATCATGCCTCTAGGGACTGGAACTAATATTCAGAATGCAGTGGACTCTTTTTTTCTGTTTATTTTGTCGAACCAGGATCAGTGATCTGTTTAATCTGTTTATTGTGCTAAAATGATATTATAGATCTGCAAGGACTGGCTGAACTGTCTTGCCAGCTAGCTGAATGTTATACCTGTTGGCTGCTCCATTCGCACCCACCTTACTGTGTTTGAACTCAATACCCTTTGCAAATCTGATTTCTTCTGTTTAGGTGAGATTTTAGTAGTAATTGCATCTAGAAGGAGGTAAACATTTTGTCTAAGCATATTCATTGGAAGGCTAATAGGTTAGCTTTTTGGCACTTTGATATCCTACATCTTTTTTTATCCCACCTCAATTCTTCAACCCTGGCCACCATGTGCACTTGTTGGCGTCGGGGTGGTTTAGCTGGGGAAGTTGGATCGGATCCACACTTTTATTTCTATCTTTTTTTCTCCACCCTTATTATTCACAACATTAAGGTGCCTGTGATGTCAAGGAGCATGAAGGATGCTTATGTGCCTAATATTTATATCAGTCTATGGTAGTTGAAGGGTATCTAGGATAGAAATTGCAAAGGATAAGGAAAATGTATCCTTTTGTATGTCTCTATGCCTCTCTGTGAAGATACACGTGTACAACCACAACCACATCTATCTCTTTGGTATTGGATGGGGAATTGCAAAGATGGGAGGAAGGAAGATGGAGATCAAAGGCAGCTGGTTTCCAAGCACTTGAATAGAGCCCGAATGAGAGAGGGAGATGATGGGTGGTAGGAACTAGGAACAATTGCTAGTGGCGAATGAGTTGCTCCAAAATTTTCTATCTCATATATTTGAAAATTATCAGCTTCTTTTTTTAATTATTTATTTTTCGATTTGTTAAATCCATTGAATCACCAGTTGGTTATGCAATTAGATCATCGACATGCCAGTGTAGATAATATTGCATTTCAACACTCTTCAGGTTTTATGGATGTTGTTTTTTTACCAGTGATTCTAACTTCCAAGATGTATTTTTTTGCTTACTTTCTTCATTTCATTACATGGTAATCTTTGATGCAATTTAGCTAGTCTAATTGGAGGCTTCAAGTGTTGCATATTTCTTATTAGCATAAAGTACTAATCTACCCGTTTATTGTTTAAAAATGTTGTGCAGCCCTTTTGGAGAAAGTAGAAAAAGTGGGGAAGTTTATAGGCTTTTTGATGTTGGAGGCCAGAGAAACGAGCGGAGGAAGTGGATTCATCTATTTGAAGGTGTTACAGCTGTAATCTTTTGTGCTGCAATTAGCGAGTAAGCCTACAATTTTAAAAGCCATAAACTATTTTTGCATTGGAGTTAAAATTATCCGTCCAGTCATATCTATACACATGCTTTGTTTCGGGGTGGGGACACATGGATACACATGCACACAAAGAAAGACATACATAGATATTGAGATATACATAGGCACATGAAGATAATTATGACCTAGAGTTAAATAGGCAAGTTATTGGTGGTATTTCAAATGTATTCTAATGTTTGATTAATGGCATTCATGGGATAGAATGGACTTGAAATGACTTGTATATGTTTCCATCAAATCATTATGACAAATGATGAGATTTGGTTCATAAGTAATTTCATGGTATACTTGAAAGATCAGAGAACATTAAAGTACAATTAGGATTAGCATGGCCACTCTCCTCTTAGAAGGTAAGTCTATCTCTCTCTCACATAAGCACTCATGCATGCACATCATCATTAACCTTTTTCTTTACTTTTTTGGGGTAGGTCTAATGAATCATCTTCCAGTCCTGTATTCATTCATTTTGAATGGTGCATGAAGTGCTAACTTTGTCTTCAACAAATTTTTACATTTTTTTAAACCATAGCATTGCTATCTTTGTTTACTCTCTCTCCATCATAGGCCTTCCATATTAATTTTATTTACACATATTATTGATGAAGCTTCTATTCTCCATTGTACATCCTGAATCTCTAAGTCTATTTTTGATTAAATTAACTCACACTGGCATCACTTCTTTATCGTCTCTCACTTTACATAATTTTACTAATTCATCTTAATTCTCCTTTCTACAATTCAATTTGACTATTGATAGCTTTTTGGTTGCCCAACACTATGATACCATATCATGCCTAACTGAAATTGCACTATTTACGATATCATATAATACTCAGGCCCTTTTCCATTTAAATCATTTTATTTTAATTGTAGATTATGCAATCATCAATATCCAAATTATTTTGTATAATAAATTCAAAGTATTTGAATCTATCACAGAAGGATATAAATTAATCTTCTAGCTATATATATATATATATATATATATATATATATATATATGTATGTATGTATGTATGTATGTATGTATGGTAATTCTCAATTTCTGAACCCACTAAAATGTTCCCAACTTTTGTTTTATTAATTCTTGCATGAAAAATAAACATGAGTGCAAAGCAAAGTGCGGAAAGAAAATTGCAAAAGACTCTGAATGGATAGACTCAAATTTCAGTCTATTATAAGATTGACTTGGCTACATCCATGACCATTCACTATAATATAGAATGGTACATCAGAGTCTTTGATGTAGAACTATATGCTTTAAAATGATGAAATAAGAATTTGCACGATTTCTTGAATTAAGCATGTACGATTACCACTATTAGCAATCAAAACGATGATAGAAAACAAAAGAGGGGTGCCTACGTTTAGGCTAAGCCACATGCCAAACACTTGGAGATTCAAAATAAGTAGAAATTCAATCACATGCAAAGTAAGTAGCTTTCAACAAAAATCCCTAATCTAACAATAAGATTAGGAGCAAATAAAGTGCACTCAATCCTACGTTTACTAAGCTTCGGCAACGGCGAAACAAAATTCCTACGTTTACTAAGCTTAGGCAAAGGTGAAGCTCGGCTCCTTATAAATCTCCATCACCTACAAGATTAGGGGATTAGAAAAGTAAATAAAAAGGGGGAGAAGTTCACCCAAAGGAATATGTTGAACAAAGCTCCAATGTGGTGTTTATATGCTTGAGAGGAAGTAGGCAGCCACATGCAACCTCTAGCTGCCTTGGGACAGCAGTTTGATGATCTTTGGTTGGTGGGCAGCAAAGTGTCTTTGGACTGGTTTCTCTAAACAGCAAAATGAAGCTCTTGAACAGCACACTATGACCTCCGGGTGGCAAGGCAGCCACCAAAACAATCCAGAATTTCTGGACAGCAATATTGGGTCTTCAAGGATGCAGGACGGCAAGTCAATAATGTTGGAAGATGTGGACGGCCAATTGGATTTTCCAAACAGCAGTTAAAGGTCTTCCAAGAGGTGTGGTTGCAAGACAATGCAGGAGATTTCAGGCTGCAGTTGGAGGAAGGAGTAGAATCACTGTCCCGTGGAGTTTGTGGAGTTTATGGAAGAGATCCCACGGGAAAAACCTTGGGGAAAATTCAGCCAGCAGGGATGTAAGGCAAAGATTTAATTCCAAAGATAAAAAGGCTGATTTTAGTAATATTTAGGCGGTGCAGGCATAGAGGAGAATTTTGGCCAGGCTAAGGGATGGAATTTGTAATCTTTCCAAATGCACATATGGGTTTTTGGAAATAAATCTTTGCATTTAATGTAGAGGGTAGGCCAGCGGCTGAATAAAGAGAGAGGGCTTTGAGTAGTTATTTATTGCTTGCTATTTTGGGATACATAAATTAGGAAAGGCAATTTTAAATCCCATTCAATCATAATTTGATTTGATTGAATTTTAAAGACTTTCCTAAAATAGATGTTGTATATTAGGAAATATTTTGAATTTCAAATCACTTGGATTTGAATTCAAATATAATCCTAAATATATTTAACCCATATTAGGAAATAAATAAAAGAGGGGGAAATCAAAAAAGGGGAATAGGGGGAAGGTGGCCGGCGGCTATGGGGAAAATTTGTGGAGTTTGATGTGGGGAGGAAGTTGAAAAATTTGGAG
>NW_021320055.1:524652-539053 GCF_001605985.2 Dendrobium catenatum
ATATATATATATATATATATATATTGAATGTTGAATCATCCATGTGTTACCTTCCTGGTTGGACTTCATTTTTAAAGACACGAAGTTCGCTGTAGGCTGGACAATATTTCATTTCTGAATACTTTTATAAATATTTATCTATTGGATTAACAGGAGGATGTTCTTTATGCCAGAGTGCGGACAACTGGTATTGTTGACATCCAGTTCAGGTAGGAGAAGCTATTCAGATGTCTTCGCTTTGCAACATATCTTCATACCTTTCTCAATTACACTTGGTTGGCTGACATTCTTTGTTTACGTTCATTCCTATGTATAACTGAGTTTGAATTTAACTCTTTTTTAGCCCAATCAATTTAAAAATAAGAAGGGCAATTTTGTGTATATCATCAAAATCTCTGCTATTTACAAAATTACCATAATCATTTCTTTTTACAATAAAAATTCATAACTAAACTATTAACTCAATATTTTTAACAATTTCTTAATGATTTGGTGGCAACACAAACAAATACATGAGTACGGTAGTTTTTTTATTTGGTTTGAGTGGTTATTTATATATAGACTTGATTTAAAATATACATATATATATATAGACTTGATTTCAGTGGTATGTACGTTATTTTTTTTTCAAAAGAAAAATATGCTATTTTTGATCTATCCCTTTTGTTTCTAGCCTTTTGCATTAATCCTATAGCTCTATTTATAGTGCTGATTCTTCCACTCTCCATTGTTTATGCATTTATTATCTCTATTTTCTTTGTGATGCGAATATTTTCACTTCAATGTTACCGTTATCAGCAATCCCTGGCAATTCCCTATGTCTACTTTACTCCAGCTTGCAAATTAGTGCCTTTTTTGTCATCCAACTCACATATCCATGCAAGATAATATACCATTCTTACTGCTATTTTATCAAGGTTCTCGGCGGCAATGATTTTTTATTTTTTCAAAACATTTTATTAGTTGCTCACATCATTTTGCCAGTTTATATTAGTAAGAAAGCTTTTCTATATATGTATTTTTTCTTTAACGAATCGGGATAGTATTTGCTGGGCTGTTTATGTTGATGTTTGATTTATTGTGATATAAAACATATATGAGTTATCATGCCTCTAGGGACTGGCACTAATATTCAGAATGCAGTGGACTCTTTTTTTCTGTTTATTTTGTCGAACCAGGATCAATGACCGGTTTAAAAGGCAAACATTTTGTCTAAGCCTGTTCATTGGGAGGCTAATAGGTTACTATTTGGGACTTTGATATCCTACATCTTTTGTTATCCCACCTCAAATCTTCAAACCTGGCCACCATGTGCACATGTTGGCGTCAGTGTGGTTTAGCTCGGGAAGTTGGATCGGATCCACTTTTATTTCTATCTTTTTCTCTCTACCCTTTTTAATTCACAACATTAAGATGCCTGTGATGTTAAGGATCATGATGGATGCTTATGTGCCTAATATTTATATCAGTCTAAGGTAGCTGAAGGGGATCTAGGATAGAAATTGCAAAGGATAAGGGAAATGAATCCTTTTGTAAGTTTTTCTATGCCTCTCTGTGAAGCTACACGTGTACAACCACAACCACATCTATCTCTTTGGTATTGGATGGGGAATTGCAAAGATGGGAGGAAGGCAGATGGAGATCAAAGGCATGCTGGTTTCCAAGCACTTGAATAGAGACGGAATGAGAGGTAGAGATGATGGGTGGTAGCAACAATTGCTTGAGTCGCTCCAAAATTTTCTATCTCATATATATGAAAATTATCAGCTTCTTTTTTAATTATTTATTTTTGGATTTGTTAAATCCATTCAATCACCAATTGGTTATGCAATTAGATCATCGACATGCTAGTGTAGATAATATTGCATTTCACCACTCTTCAGGTTTTTTATGGATGTATTTTTTACCAGTGATTCTAACTTCTAAGATGTATTTTGTGCTCACTTTCTTCATTTCATTACATGGTACTCTTTGATGCAATTTAGCAAGTCTAATTGGAGGCTTCATGATGAGGTCATCGACAGACGTTATCGATGAGTATATCAGCGCAGGAGTTGAGATCGATGGCTACGATCCACAGTCTTTATTTTTGATGCTTAGTCTTTATTTTTGATGCTTAGTCTTTATTTTGATGTTTTTATGTTTTAATTGCTATTTACGGATGTACCCTTTCTGTTGAGTCTGCTTGAGTGGTAGCCCCAGGGGCATATGAGTCATTGTATTTTTATTTCCTTAGGCCTATATATTGTGGCCTCATATATTGTATTGGATGATGAATCTCATATATTGTATTGGATGATGAATTATGAATGAAAATTTCAGATTTCTGGGCTTGATCTCTTATTGAGTTCTTGAGAGAAGAAACCCTAGGAGCAATATCCGTCAACCTTCGGAGGATTCCAAGGTTCGCGGCCCTGATCTTTTCTTCTTCCCCTACATCCACCTCCCCTCCTAGCCATCTACCCGCCAGCCTGCCCAAAACCCCACTGATAGGAAGTGCTTGTATTCACAAGCAATCCTAACCCAAATCAAGTATCAAATAAAGAAAAACTGCTGTCCACAGCAGGAAAACAGCCCAAACCAGAGAAAATCTGAGAGAAAATGTGGGAGAAACGTAGGAAAAATAATTGCAAACACTTTTATTTCAATAGAGGATTAAAAGCACTTGCAAGATACAACTTTCCTTCAATTCGAGAGGAAGGAAGAACTCTCCAACGATCTCCGGCAAAGCCAAGAGCCCAAGACAAAAACTAGATCTCAAAGGGAAAACTCAAATTCAAGATAACCTAACCTCCCCCCAAACTCCTCCTTATATAAAATTCATCATAAAGGACCATTACAAACTTCCTAAAAGAGCCTTACACGTTCAAATTTTCCCTCCTAAAACCCCCCTCACGTGCTCACGCGGATTCGCGGCTTCCGCCCGTCTCTCGCGTCCGCCTCGCGTAGCAGCGGACCGGTCCCTGTTGGACCGGTCCAGCCGGCCCAGGATGGGCCGGTCTAACACCCACCTTCTTCTTTTTTTTTTTTCAAAACCCGAGCCCCTTGTCTCTGTCCACCGACCTCCCCTTGACCGCCCAAGCCGCCGCCACAAGCCCAGCCTCCGGCTATGCCACCACCTCCCCTCTACCAGCCAAACCCGCCGGCCCCCACTATCTAGTCTCCTAATTTGAATTTCAAATTTCAAATTTCAAATTTTTCAATAATTACTTTCCTAAAACACCTTGCTATTTAGGAAAGAATCCCTGTTGGCATTCAATCTATTTTGAATTTCAGACGCCTTATTAGAAAGTTAAAACCCTATTAGGAAGTTACCTTAATTTAAATCAAATCTGAAATTAAAATCAGATTTGATTTCAAACACATTAACTCCATTGGGGACCACATACAACGAATCTAGACATGCTTTCCCCTTCTCCTATGGCCGGCCCCCCCTCTTTAATTTCTCTCTCCAATTAAACCCAAATCACCACTTAGTACCCCCTAATCCTCTCCTAAAACCGCCGGCCCCTAGCCCTAATTTGGGGATTTTGAATTCACATTTATTTTCCCTCCCTCTCTAATTCGAAAATTTGAAATTAAAATCAGATTTTCTTTTTCTAAAATATTTCTCCACTTCTCACCCAACTCACATTACCTCTACCTCTCCTTGCCCAAGCCGCCCCTCCCACGTGCCTCTTCCCTCTTGAATTCTCAACCCTTCTTATGTTTGAAAGCCAAAGAAGAAGACAACATCCTCCTTCCTTCTGTCCAATAGTGTATGGTCAATCATGAGTTCGATCACGGCTTTGTTTACAACGCACAAGGAGAGATAGACATCTTCTGATCCCCTTTCTACGAACCGGTTTGGGAGTACGACGGTTTGGTGGAAAGCTACGTCAACCGCATCATCTATTGCCTCGCCGAGACAATCGAGCTTCAACAACCCAAAGTACCGTGGACTCTCATCGAGCATCCCACGCCTCCTCCACCGCCGGCTACCTTTCTAATAACAAAGTTCCTCGGCTCCCTTTTCTTAGTGGCGATCTCAAGTCTAGCGTGGAGCATCTTCATCCGCTAAACCCTAGAGTAGTTGAGTGAGAAACCCTTCAAGGTGAACCTCTCATTATTAAATTGCGGATTTCTGTTATAAGTCATTACATTATGATTGCCTTTGTATTTGATTAAGAGCGTTTGGGTTAATCTTCATGTACTTCTTTGTCTAAGCAAGTGGAAGGCTGCGAATTCATAAAATCTTACTTTGATTTGACGCATACTTTTATATTGGTTAATTTTTATCAATTTCTCTTATTAATCTCTCGTGAACTCTGTGCATGTAACACATCACTTCAAGTGTTGCATATTTCTTATCAGCATGAAGTACTAATCTACCCGTTTACTGTTTAAAAATGTTGTGCAGCCCTTTTGGAGAAAGTAGAAAAAGTGGGGAAGTTTATAGACTTTTTGATGTTGGAGGTCAGAGAAACGAGCGGAGGAAGTGGATTCATCTATTTGAAGGTGTTACAGCTGTAATCTTTTGTGCTGCAATAAGCGAGTAAGCCTACAATTTTAAAAGCAATAAACTATTTATGCATTTGAGTTAAAATTATCCGTCCATTCATATACACATGCTTTGTTTGGGGGTGGGGACACATGCATACACATGCACACAAAGAAAGACATACATAGATATTGAAATATACATAGGCACATGAAGATAATTATGATGTGTAGATCCTTTCAAATGACCTAGAGTTAAATAGGCAAGTTATCAGTGGTATTTCAAATGTAGTCTAATTTTTTATTAATGACATTCGTGGGATAGAGTGGGCTTGAAATGACTTGTATATGTTTCCATTAAATCATTATGACAATTGATGAGATTTGGTTCGTAAGTAATTTCATGGTATACTTGAAAGATCAGAGAACATAAAAGTACAATTAGGATTAGCATGACCACTCTCCTCTTAGAAGGTAAGTCTCTCTCTCTCTCTCTCTCTCTCTCTCTCTCTCTCTCTCTCTCTCTCTCTCTCACTCACTCACACATAAGCAGTCATGCATGCACATTATCATTAACCTTTTTCTTAACTTTTTTGGGGTAGGTCTAATGAATCATCTTCCAGTCCTGTATTCATTCATGTTGAATGGTGCATGAAGTGCTAACTTTGTCTTTAACAAATTTTTACATTTTTTTAAACCATAGCATTGCTATCTTTGTTTACCCTTTCTCCATCACAGGCCTTCCATATTAATTCTATTTACACATATTATTGATGAAGCTTCTATTCTCCATTGTACATCTTGAATCTCTAAGTCTATTTTTGATTACATTAACTCACACTGGTATCACTTCTATGGTGGTTGTGCTACATTCATATTATCGTCTCTCACTTTACATAATTTTACTAATCCATCTTAATTCGCCTTTCTACAATTCAATTTGACTATTAATAGCTTTTTGGTTGCCCAACACTATAATACCATAACATGTCTAACTGAAATTGCACTATTTACGATATCATATAATACTCAGGCCCTTTTCCATTTAAATCATTTTTTTTAATTGTAGATTATGCAATCATCAATATCCAATTATTTTGCATAATAAATTCAAAGTATTTGAATTTATCACAGAAGGATATTAATTAATCTTTTAGCTATATATATATATGTTCTCAATTTCTGAACCCACTAAAAAGTTCCCAACTTTTGTTTTATTAATTCTTGCATGAAAAATAAACATGAGTGCAAAAGCTAGCGCGGAATGAAAATTGCACAAGACTCTAAATGGATAGACTCAAATTTCAGTCTATAATAAGATTGACTTGGCTACATCCATGACCATATAGAAGTATCACTATAATATAGAATGGTACATCAGAGTTTTAGTGGGAGAAGAATAATAAATGAATTGTTTTGGAGGTCATACGTAGTAAGCAAATAGCACACCGTCAGTTGCAAGCTTAATAGTAATATTTGATGTAATTTTACTATAATTGAAAATATTTTTTTGACCTCAGTTAGTTCTAATATTAGTCCCAACTCAATCATACATATCGTAAATTACTATAATTTGCTTGTTGATCCATATTTTTCTTTTTATTGCCTACCAATTCAATTCTCGGTGGTCTCTTCATTTCTTGCAATAATTTTTTTAATCCTCTTAGCAACAAACTGCAATCTTTATTATTCTAAAATTAGTAGTGTTAACTATAGCTTCATTTAAGGTTGTGAAAAAAAATTAAATTTTGTCGTAAAAACTATGCAAACAAATGAGACATCCACATCACCCTCCAACCGCCAACCTCCATTCATTGAATTCCCACCCAAATATTGAAATTCAATATAAAACCCCAACCAATTTGATTTTGCTTTCATCAAATTCTAAATGGATGATAGTGACATGTGCAAATGTGTGGGTTCAGTAGTTCATTATTTTTGTGGTAGGTACTAGATTTATAAATGTATATGATTTGTGTGGCATGTTTGTAATTTGTCCAATAAATTTTAAGGTAACTTGAAATTGATTTCTACATAAATATCAGGCATTAAAAATTATACCTTATGTTGTTTTAATCCTTTTAACAATAGAAGAATTTTTTTTTATAAATTAAATTTATTTATTAGTTGAGGAAAGAAGTGATTATTAAAATAACACATAATAGGCTGATATGATTAGAGTAAATAGTACATAGATTTTATTTGTCCTCTTGTATCATGACATTAATTTTTAAAAATCTCTTAATATATTTTATATAGATGTAAATATGGAGTTGATAGATTTGATATATGTGACTACTCATAATAAGAGATAAGATGAATCATTTTTTAAACCTAACATGAGTGAGCTCTATTTTAGAATGCGTCTTATTTTTTAAAAAATTGTTATTCTTTTATCTATGAAAAAGTTTATCGGGAGCATTTTTCTTTCATTGTGGCGTATTATAATTTATAGATTATATTAAGCTACAAGAAAAATGTCATGCCATGCATAACAAATGGTGATAATACATAATCCAAATAAACATATTAAATTGATAAATTATTATGAAATATGATAATAGTAATCAAAATATTTGACCCAAACTCGCCCGACTTAAACCCATCCAATTTGACCCATTTATTATATAGATCGTGTAATTTTTCTAAGATAGGTATGACATACTTAACCCAAATATGAGCCATTTAACCCATTCCTGACACATTTAACCCAAACTTGAATGATGATTTGGTCAATTCCAAGTCGATATCAATTTTCGGGTCAACTTAAACTCAAGCTAATAATAATTGGGTCAACCCAAACCCGATTATCATAGTGAGTTTAAAAGGAAGTTTGCATTATTAGTTTTGATTTACTATATGAGACATATTAAAATGGAAATTTATGACCTTTAATTGTGAAGTTATCAATCATGTGGATATGATAAAAGGTGTGCACTCAATAATAGTAAAACATTGCATTTTTGTAGTGATATTTTAAAATTAGTCATTATATATTGTAATTGAATGGTTATGATTGTACGGAAAATAATTCATTTTGCATGATATTTTTTATTTAAAATATGAAATTATGTATTTTATTATGAGGTTGTCCTTTAATGAAAATAATAGGCATGTTTGATCAAGTCTTATAATTTTTTTTTATGCTTAATTTATTGATGGAAATTTATGACCTTTAATTGTGAAGTTATCAATCATGTGGATATGATAAATGGTGTGCACTCAATAATAGTAAAATATTGCATTTTTGTAGTGATATTTTAAAATTAGTCATTTTATATTGCAATTGCATAGTTATGATTGTAAGTAAAATAATTCATTTTGCATGATATTTTTTTATTTAAAATATGAAATTATGTATTTTAACACTGCCGTTGCCAGGTCCCAAGTCCTGGATGAGAAAAGTGGAGGGTTGCGTTAGGTAGTCGACAGCCAGCGTAAAACTTGTCGAACAAAAATGACATGAATCCTTTAAGAAATTGTGTTAATGCTAGGGCGTCCCCTGGAAGCGGCGCGCTGTATGGCCTGAATACTTAGAATTTTAATGTAATGAAGTTGTAAGTCATGGTTAAAACCATGTAATAAACTAAAATTCCAATCATCACATTCATATAATAATTTATCTATTTTATTCTTTTGAATTATATTATGTATTATTATCATTTATTTCATAATAATAATGTAGCGATATGTAATAAATTAGAGAATAAATAAATTTAAAAATTATATTATTTTACTGCTTCTAATCTTTAAAAATATAATAAAAGTGATAGTAATATTCTAAAAGAATCCAAAAGCTTAAAAAGTTTGAGAGAGCTTTTTTTTCTTAAATGGAGCTATCTAATTGTTTTGATGTTTGAGAGAAAATTTTCTCTCATTGCGTTTTAATAATATGTACATGGATATGAGAACAAAATAATTATTTTTAAATTGTTATATAACATTTAATCCTTAAAATATTACAATAATATGTTCTTTTAAGAGCTCATGTATTGCATGGGGTTATCTTCTTGTACCTTTTTAAATAAGAAATGCCTTTTCTGCTCATTAAAAGAATAGCTAAGTTTAGAAAATTTGAGAGCTTTTTAAATGGATATCTTTTATTTTGAAGTATTGGAGGAAAGTTTTTTGGTCTCATTCTGATTTAATAATATATATGCCTATATATTATAGATTAATTTAAGTCTTTTAATAATTAAGATAAAAAAAATATTTCTTTTGTTAGACTAGACCACACAGAGCTTGGGGTGAGGGGAGAGATGAATTGGGTGTTCAGTGAAAGGACTTTGAACTTTTGAGAAATTTATCAATTCAAACTCATTAAAACTAGAAGTGAAAGCTATGAATGTAACAGTTACATTAGGACTTTGAACTTTTGAGAAATTTATCAATTCAAACTCATTAAAACTAGAAGTGAAAGCTATGAATGTAACAGTTAAATTATTTAATCAAATGCGCAATAACAAATGTAGGAGATCTGATCAACACAATATAAATAAACTAATATAATGAGTTTACATATATTTTTCATAATATAAGGTTGTATATTAAACTATTAGTTGGATTTGAATCATTGATAGATATGATTTTGAGGTTATTTCATGAGAATTTAAATTAAAAAAATATTTTTTATTAATAAAATAAAACATTTAAAAAATTCTAAGAGGGCCAGCATTTTAAAATGACGCTCTCTGATTGTATGTGGATGTAGAAATTTTCAAATTAGAATCTTCTTCGAACATTATGGCATAATGT
The DNA here is from genome assembly GCF_001605985.2 of Dendrobium catenatum. NCBI lineage: Eukaryota > Viridiplantae > Streptophyta > Magnoliopsida > Asparagales > Orchidaceae > Dendrobium > Dendrobium catenatum. The sequence continues at coordinate 533,887 of NW_021320055.1, forward strand.
TTGCTATGTAGGTATATCTCAATTTTCTGTTTTTTTTTCCAGATACTTGGCATAATATTCACATCATCAAAAGCTATAGATATGTCTTATCTTACACTGTTTTGTCATTTTCATAACTTCTTGCTTCCTTATTCTTGTTGTTTCTTTTCTATTTAATCTTTCCATCTTTTAAAAGAAAACATTAGGGGTTTCAATGTGTTGGTGGTTCGGGTGCAGGTCTGATTCTAAGTTGGAACTGACTCTAAGTTGCTTAATCTGAACCCGACTCATTTATCATACAAGTCAAAATATTTGACCCAAACTCGCCCGACTTAAACCTCGACCAGTTGGACCCATTTATTATATAGATCGTGTAATTTTTCTAAGATACGTATGACATGCTTAACCCAAATATGAGCCAGTTAACCCATTCCTGATACGTTTAACCCAAACTTGAATGATGATCCGGTCAATTCCAAGTCGATATCAATTTTCGGGTCACAACTTAAACTCAACCTAATAATAATTGGGTCAACCCAAACCTGATTATCATAGTGAGTTTAAAAGGAAGTCTGCATTATTAGTTTTGATTTACTATATGAGAAATATATTAAAATGGAAATTTATAACATTTAATTGTGAAGTTATCAATCATGTGGATATGATAAAAGGTGTGCACTCAATAATAGTAAAATATTGCATTTTTGTAGTGATATAAAAAAATTAGTCATTTTATATTGCAATTGCATAGTTATGATTGTACGTAAAATAATTCATTTTGCATGATATTTTTTATTTAAAATATGAAATTAAGTATTTTATTATGAGGCTGTCCTTTAATGAAAATAATAGACATGTTTGATCAAGTCTGATAAAAAAAAAATCTATGCTTAATTTTGTTAGTCAAGAGGAAAGTCAATGGTCTTAATGATATCTTTAGGAGCTTAAAGATACAACAAAAACAACATCAAACTTTTATCCCTCTACGTGGGGTCGGTTACATGAATTCTTTTTCTCCATTGCGTCCTATTAAGAGTCAAATTCTCATTTAAAAGCTATTATTATATCTCTAATTCTATTATTTCTTACAACTTTTACCTTCAACCTCTTATCTATAATTACACATACATCATTTCTAGTATGACTCCTTCGTAAATATCATAGTTTAAATTCTAAACTATCAATTTCTTTAGGTTTTTCTCCTACCCATTTAGTTTCTTGATACATAAAATATTTATCTTCTATTAATTTCATTAATTTGTCTTTAAGAAAACTTATATTCCAAATTTCAGTTATAATTTAAAAAAATTTTGACAAGGAGAATGTGTGGATGCAAGTTCCATTTCTAGCAGATTTATTCTCATTTATTTATAGAAATAGCAATCCACGTGATGTGTGGATGCAAAAAGAGGACAATATTTTTCAGATTTATTGTGGCCAACTTCTCATAACCTCATTCATGATAATTTGCTACATTTTAAATAGATTTTTTATTTTACATTGCCACGATTCATCTTAAATAAGAAAATTGTACATGCCACGTTAGCTAGGGGCTTTGTTGGGTTCAAAGGAAGATGATATTATGAAACATCACACATAGAGAGAAATAATGTTTCTCATAACTGCAAACCATACATAACAATTCATCAAGATGTGGCGGTCTTTATCAACCGTGTAGGTTAAGAAAATATTTTTACAATGAAGATTCTCAACTCTAATGATATTAAAAATCAGATTGGCAATGATCACTTTCAACTTGAATAGAAACTCATTCGAGTTTATATATATAAATTTGGTGCTGAGACTTGCTTATTTAAACTGGGCTTGCTGCACCTTTGTGGTATTTAGAAGCAAAAGTTTTCTTTTTTCCATTTCTCCTCATTTAAAGACAAAAAATTTACACAAAAAATAAAATAAAAATGTAGAAAGTTTCATTTCAAAATTAAACTCTTTAACTGCATACAACAACAACACAACAACAACATCAAGCCTTTGTCCCACTACGTGGAGTAAAAAATTTATTTGAACTAAAGCTTTTCTTAAAGAATTGATTTCTCACTTAGAAGTTTGGAAATGAGAAATTTTGTAATCTTTTTGTTATGATCCTCTCTCCATCTCAATACCTAATTTTAAATTTGAAAAATTTAAAACCAACAATTTGAGTAAGTTCTCTTCCCTTGAAACAGAAGTGATTTTCTTTCTTATTTTGATTTTATGTATCGTATATTGAATATAGATGTATAAGTATTTAAATTTATAGATATAAATTGTTGATGGGAACTTAAGAGGAATATTTTAATTTAAGAGGGAACTTAAGAGCAATATGAGCAGACATTTTTTTTCAATTAGTTTTAATAAATGATATGACTTGCGAAAGTAAATTTGATTTCAAGGAATTTCTATTTTAATTTTCTTTTTGACTATGAATTTCTGCAATACTGTTGCCTCCTTGCTCATGAGTATTTCGTTAAAATCAAATAAGTTACCATAATTGAGGTTTAGTTTGAATGATTTCATTTTATTTGAGCAAAGTAAAGAATCTTAATCGCAATTTATAGGTATTCATTGATGAAAATTGTAAGTGTACCTGATGAGCAACCAGATGTTCATTGAAATTAATTAAAGTTTAATGTTCAGACTGTTTCAATGGCAAGTAATGTTGAAGGTTCTGTTATGCTGGATTTTCATTTTGTGGAGCTTGATGGATAAATATCATTAGAAGGAAAAATGCGAATGATAAAATGTGGTCACTTAAGTGGAATATAGGGATCATACCCTATGTTTTCCCCAATGTCTGTGTCTTATGATTGTTTCTGTGATTCATTTTGTGCATAATATAAAGTTCAAAAGTTCTACAGTTTTTTCTTTCTGGTTGATATCTAAGCTAAATAACATACATAGATAGGAAGTTTATAGATTTATGTTTTTATCTTAAGAGTTATTTTAAATTTACTAAAATTTGTATGAAATGCATTATCTTTACTCTTACACATTAATTTTTGCTTCATCTATTTATTCAGTTGCGTGGCATTATTTCTGTCCTTTCAGGTATGATCAGACACTTTATGAGGATGAAACAAAGAATAGGATGATGGAGACAAAAGAGCTTTTTGACTGGGTTCTCAAGCAAGCTTGTTTTGAGGTTTAGTCATGGCTTCCTCAGATCTGCTTTCATATTCTTCTGTTATTTAACCCTTAACCCTTTCCTGTTTGTTTCTAGCAGAAAACATCATTCATGTTGTTCCTAAACAAATTTGATATATTTGAAAGAAAGGTGCAAAAAGTGAGTATACCACCAATAGTCATAAATCGTTCAAATGCTTCTGTACAAGTTTCTAATATGATTCGATGTCTTCAAACAGGTCCCCTTAAATGTTTGTGAGTGGTTTAAAGATTATCATCCTATGACATCAGGGAAGCAGGAGGTTGAACACGCATATGAGTATGTGCACTTCTGCTTATTAGCAAATATTTGTAACAACTCATTCCTTGGTCCAGATTTTTGCATTAGAAAGCTGGGTTGCTATCACGTTAGTTATCACATATACTTGATTAAAGCAGCTATTTCACGGTCTGTTTAGGCCAGCTTTTTTATTTATTTGCTTTTTAGAAAGTTGATAGCTCTATTTTACTTCAACTTAATCTGATGGTGTAGTGGCCGTACGGAGGTTATAGTTTGAGTTTTTCACACAAAAAAATGGCTGCAGATTTTACAGAAACTGCAGCCACCCCTAGGGGTGCAATCGAATCAAGCCGGCTCGCAAGCTGGCTCGAGCTCGATTCGGTAATGTGGGCTCCGAAAAATTCCATTTTTTAGGATGTGTGATCCCAGGGGAATTTTCAGAAGGCAGATTGAGTTTTAGATAAGACACTACCCAGAGATTTCGCCCTCATTTGGTGAGGACTTTTTAATCTGAGTTCTGGTTTCCTATAGGCGCTCTCATCCTTCTCCTTAGGTTTGTTAAGAAGAAATTTGAGGAACTCTACTTCCAGAGCACGAAACCGGATCGAGTCGATCGAATGTTCAAGATCTACAGGACAACTGCCTTGGATCAGAAGCTCGTAAAGAAAACCTTCAAGCTAGTTGATGAGACCTTGAGGAGGAGAAATCTCATTGAGGCTGGCTTGCTATGAGTACCAAATCTACAGTGTTATTGGTGTGCTCTTTTAACACTCCATTTGTGATTCTTTTTGCTTGCAGCTGTTTTTTGTTCGTCTTTTGGGCTTAATCTTCTTGATAAAGCTGAGGTTACAATGCTTTCTTTTGTCTCTCGGCCTCTTTGGATAAAGAGAAAGGAATATTACGGCATTTATTATTATTTTTTTATTTTTAACTTGTTATTTAGAACAAATTGGGAAGAGATTTTGAACTGGGCTAGTTGTTATTTGGATTCTCATTGTTCTTTGAGCTGTTGTTTGGGCATTTCCTATTCAAGTCTCATTTGTAATATATGAATAGTATGCCAGTTTTTAAATTTGTAGTTCAAATCATGTTTATTGGAAGAAGATTGTGTGATTTATTTTGAAAATTAAAGTGCATATCTTAGGGTTTGTTCAGTGGCAGAGCCAGAAAATGTATTTAGGGGGGTCTAAATTATTATTATTTTTAATTTTTCTTCAACTTTTTTACATCCAGACTTGAGATCAAAATAGTCCGTTTTTAAAATGATAAAACTTTGATAGTGAATTAGTTTATTTTTTCCTTCAAAAATGACTTCCAATCATCAAATCATTTGATTACTGTTAGGATGAGTTCAATATATTAATTAAATACGTGATATTAAAAATTTCATTGCACAAAAATAAATCATAAAATCTCTTTAAGATCGAATCAATACAGGATTAAGCTAATATCAACCAAGAAAAAAAATATAAGTGAATAGAAAATTAAATTGGTAGTGATTTGAATGGATGGTCGATTTTAAATCTCTTTTTTGTGCTCTTTATTGGACATTTAAATGTCTTAGATATATTAGAATTTGGCGATCTTAGGCTCGTTGGATTTGTCTCGTCTAGCCGCTCAATTCGACTATAAGTATGTCATGTTTGAAAACCATTTGGTAATCCAAATTATGGTTTAAACCTTTCAAATATGCTTTGAGTCTTTGATTTGGAGTCATTTTGGTTCGGATTGAGTGGAATGTGGTGCTGTTGGGTTCGCATTTTTGAGACGTTCAGTTCGATTGTA
>NW_021320055.1:539063-627573 GCF_001605985.2 Dendrobium catenatum
AATGTATTTAGGGGGGGGGTCTAAATTATTATTATTTTTAATTTTCCTTTAATTTTTTTACATCCGGACTTGAGATCGAAATAGTCAGTTTTTAAAATGATAAAACTTTGATAGTAAATTAGTTTATTTTTTCCTTCACAAAATAACTTCCAATCATCAAATCACTTGATTACTGTTAGAATGAGTTCAATATATTAACTAAATACGTGATATTAAAAATTTCATCGAACAAAAACAAATTATAAAATCTCTTGAAGATCGAATCAATAGAGGATTAAGTTAATATCAATCAAGAAAAAAAAAATATAAATGAATAGAAAATTAAATTGGTAGTGATTTGAATGGATGGTTGATTTTAAATCTCTTTTTTGTGTACTCTTTATTGGACATTTAAATGTCTTAGATATATTAGAATTCGGCGATCTTAGGCTCGTTGGATTTGTCTCGTCTAGCCGCTCAATTCGACTATAAGTATGTCATGTTTGAAAACCATTTGGTAATCCAAATTATGGTTTAAACCTTTCAAATATGCTTTGAGTCTTTGATTTGGAGTCATTTTGGTTCGGATTGAGTGGAATGTGGTGCTGTTGGGTTCGCATTTTTGAGACGTTCAGTTCGATTGTAAGTTTGCTGAAATTGAAGTTTATATGGTATCCAATTTAATTTTTGAAGTTATTTGATTTTATCTCTAGATTTTTTTTTTTTTTTTTAGGGGGCACGTGCCCCCCTTCCCTCCGCCTATAATTTGTTGGGTGGTTTATGGGTGGATAGATAGTGGGGGCCCTATGGATAAGTTTGTTTGTTTCCTTGGTAAGGTATTAGATTACTTCTCTATTTTGTAAGAAGTTTATGTAATTGATGTCGACAAAATACGAAGTTTTGTAGAAATCAATTGTAGGTAATATGTAAAAATAATATGAACATCAGGAAAAATTATTATGTGCGGTCATCAGACACTATTTGGAGGCGAATCAGGATGCGGCATGCACTTTTTTATTGTGTATTGAGTGATGTGACGCATTTTGATTTGGCTCCGGACGGTCACCAATAGTTTCCCGAATGGCAGATACTCTATTGTAAGTATTTTTTTTATTTTACAATTTATGTTATAATAAAAAAAATTAAGAAAAAAATAGAAATCGTGAAAGTTGGTACTGAGCCCAGATGAAAAAAAAGTAGAGTTATTTTAAAACAAAAAAGGTGCATTTATTAAAATAAAAAAAATCCTTGCGTTTCATTTTCCGAACATTAAAATCTAAGTAATTTTTCTTCAATATATATTATTTTTATTGCTATAATTTAATTATTTTTCATTCAATTTTGATAGTTCTGCTGCCTTTATTTTATTATTTTTATCTATCACTTTCGACTTTATTGCTAATTATTTTCTTGCACTGCAGCTATTCGTATAAAGACAATGTAATCGGCCAAATATAATATTATAATTTATTTTAATTTCTGCAATATATTTTCCGAATGGTTTTGCTAGTTCCTGCTTGTTTGTTTGTGATGGAATCATGTGCTTTGAGCTAAATTTTTTTTATGCAAAATTAAAATTATGAAAATGATTTAGTTCACCAAATTGTTTGGAATTATATTTAAAAGGCGAAATTTTAACTCTTAGGAAGAAACAATAAAGAAAATTGTATGTGATAAGGATTAAGTCAATTTAGATTAATTAATATTAATGTTAGGCTTATTAAGGCTTTATTTGCAATGATTTTTTTGTTAATTTTAAAAGTAGTTTTGCAATAAAAATTTTAATTTTTGTATTAAAAAATTGCTTTAAGAAGCATCAAGAAATAACAATAGAAATAAAAGAAATGACAAAAAAGTAATACCCAAATTAAATCGTAGTTATTTGAAAATTCAAAATAGGGAGAAAGCTGTCTAAAACAAACCCTTAGTTATTTGACATTTAGAAACATGTTTTAAAGAAATTCATGAAATTTGATAAATCTATTTGGTTCAATGTAGATGCTCTTAGAAATTAAAATTAATTCAAGTTAAAAAAAATCCTCTAAAAATAATATTGATGTTATTTTTATAGATAAAATGACAATGAAATTTCAATTTCAAAATGTTTTGTTGATTACAAGAAATAAAATAAGACCGTATAAAGGTTTTAGTTTTGCACTTAAAATATTTTTATTACAACTTCATCAAGATATGAAATTAACACTAATTTCGTATTGGTCCATGCATCGCCGGACTCCGACGAAAGCACCACCAACGTCGGCATGGGCTTCTTGCAAGCGATGGATTGATGGATCATGAACTAATGAAAGAAAAACCAAGAACTTCATCTTTTTCGGTGATATAAGGTTTCGTTTGGGATGGCTTTTTTAATGTTTCTTGAAGCAACTTTTTAGTATAAAAATTTTAATCTTTATGTTAAAAAGTTGCTTCAAGAAGCAATAAAAAAGTCATAGAATAATTAGTTTTGTTAAACAAACATTATATAATATTTTCTAATATTATTATTCACAAAATTATTTTTCCATTTTATTGAAAATTCATTCTCAAAATTAAGTATGCATTTCTATCATTTCTTTAAAACCCAAAAAAATCACAAAAATTTATTAAAAATACAAAATGCTTATGACATTTAAATAAGTTATATTTTCAAAGTGAAATTTATCTATTTTATAAAATTAAAAATATCAATTTAAAACTCATTAAATCACATAAACATTCAATTTAGACTCTCTTTCAAGTCATTTAATCCAATTAATTAGTTACTTAAGTTAAAATGTTTTCTCTCTCGCTTCCGCTCCCGGGGGAGGGCTAGGGCTTTTGCCCTAGCCGCCAGTGTTCTTCGTCTTGTGCGCTGCATGTGCTGTTCAGGGAAGTTTTCTTGCTCTTCTTCGTTTATAATATTATTATTCACAAAATTATTCTTCCTTTTTTATTGAAAATTCATTCTCAAAATTCACTTTCTTAATAATTAGTCAAATTAATGAGAATATTTTTGTCTCATATAATGTTCTTATTCTCATGGAACCTTCTTTTTGCTCTATGCCTCCATTTATTTTTTTTTTTTTCTAAGTGATTTGCTTGTTTCTTAACATTTTAGCATGACTGGTTCCTCAATATAGGTCAAATTACTCCTATACACATCAATTTTAACTTATAGGTGCCATTTTATTTTCATTTGTAATTCATTTCAATGTATTTGTGACTCAAATTCTCTAGTTAAAATATATTAATAATGCATTTCTATCATTTCTTTAAAACCCTAAAAAATCACAAAATTTTATTAAAAATACAAAATGCTTATGACATTTAAATAAGTTATAATTCAAAGTGAAATTTATCTATTTTATGAAATCAAAAAAATATCAATTTAAAACTCATTAAATCACATAATCTTTCAATTTAGACTCTCTTCTAAGCCATTTAAACCAATTAAGTAAAAGAAAAAAAACATTTAATCTTTAATTGAGTAAAATCAGACTCAATCCTAAATCCAACCTGTTGGAAAATTTCTATATATGGGCCAATATATTTTATACATATAAATAAAGAATTATACATTAGACGCTATCTAAAATTAAGCCAATTAAATTTGTGATCTATTTGAGTATTAAATTATTATTTGGCTTATGTGGCATCTCAATTAATTTTGTATGGAATTAATTTGTGTAGAGGCCGGGTATTTATTTTATTTTTATGATGGGCTGAAATAAAATATTTATACTTAAAGTATATAAGGGTCATGGTCCCCAGTTTAAGCGGTTAAGTTCTCATTTTCCCTCATTTCCCATCTAGAGTGAAAAGAAGGGGTCTCTCGCTCTCTTGGAGAACGCCGCTCTAAACGTGGAAGATCGAAAGACCTTGATTCTGCTTTTCAATGGATACAGGTACGCTTCCGAAAATTCTTCTCGATGATTTGGCATGTCGTTCGGAGACGATCGAATTGATTTTTGTGTCTCCGTTAAATTCCTAACAAGTGGTATCAGAGCCCGGTTGTCATGTTGAATTAGCGAGAAATGATTTTCTATAATCATGTTATTGACTAGTTGAGTTTTTCGGTCACTAGCGATCTTCGTTTGAGAGTTTTCATATGCAAAGATTCTGATTTCTCAGCATAAATTTATTGCTATAATTTTCAAAACTATTTTGTTTAAGTTATTCAATTTGTTTTGAAAAATTCAGAACTTTTATATGAATGATGATTCAGTCGTTTGTTGATTCTTCACTAGTCGTTATCAAGTTTATTTATCGGCTTCATATAAATTCATTGAAGAAGATGAACTGACAGTTAATTTTTGGTTTTCTCTAATTTGCGGTTACTGTAATTTCTGAAACGACACCATTATTGGAGAATTTCAGTTATCAGCTTATTTAATTGTGACGTTTTAATGTATGTATTTTTTTTTTGTAACTGCATGTGACGCTTGGTTAAGTTAAAACTGTCTGCCTTTATTTTGCAAAAGCATTTTGATTATTACAGTTACAGACATATCAATTTAATATCTTGTAATTAAATTGTTTAGGTTTTAGTTTATGGCTGTAGTAATGATTTTTTTTTCTCGATGTTGGTGTTTTCCTTGACGAGACATTTGTAATCATTACTTATTATAGTTAGCATTTTGTTTAAGTTAATTATAAAGGTTCATATATTATTTATGATATTTTTCCACCATCATTTATTCAATGAATTCAGTTAATTCATGGAATCAATTATATTTTATTGAGATGTTTATCTCATCTTATTAGAAAGTAATGGCTACAATTATAATGACCTTGGAATTGACGCTTCATCAATTCATTCTGACATATACATGATTAAAATTACAGTTTTGATATTAATCATAACTGTTTCGAATATCTACAAGCTATTGTAAAGAGGCAATTGTTTGGATTTAATGCATGCATGGTTGTAATTATAACCATTCCTGATTTTGGTACTTTGCATTACAGAAACTTTTAAATTTTTTTTTATTAAGTTTTTCCACATTGTGATAATAAATTTTATTATATGAATTTAATTATCTTATTGTAGCTTTATGCTTGTATTAAGTTCTGCAAATGTGAGAATATTTTTTTTTATATATGGAGAGAAAATCAGAATCGCTCTATATATATTTATCAATTTAATATGTCTCATTTAATATAATTATTCATTAATTTGAAATTAAATTAAATTGAAATAATATGCCACCAAAATGACCTCTATTAGATCAATTTATTTAATCTAAAATTAACTGAATAATGCTAAAGATTTTTTCTTAGTCTATGCGAAAAATAATCCGAAAAATCATCGGCCCAAAGGAAGATTATTTTTTGGCCGGACTCTAAAGATATAGTCATAAATATGTGATAATTTTGAAAGTATTCATGCATATAGTAAGTCGGTCCAAAGAAAGGCTTATTATTGGCAGAATTTTTTATCAATATTTATTAACTATAATTTTTAATAGTACCATTTACAAATTATAATTTCTGTCCAAAGACTAAATTATGATGTTGTTTTAGGTATCTTATAAAGGGCCCACCATATACTGTTGCTAATTGTGTATTAATTTTTTGTTCTTTTTCAGTTAATGTTTCTTCTATATCTGCCAATTTACATAACATTTCAGTGCTTAGTGGCTCTAATTTTAAGAAATGCCTAAAAAATCACAAAAATTTATTAAAAATACAAAATGCTTATGACATTTAAATAAGTTATATTTTCAAAGTGAAATTTATCTATTTTATAAAATTAAAAATATCAATTTAAAACTCATTAAATCACATAAACATTCAATTTAGACTCTCTTTCAAGTCATTTAAGCCAATAATTAAGTCCAAAAAAAAAAAAAAAAACTCATTTAATCTTTAAAAGAGTAAAATCAGACCCAATTCTAAATTCAACCAATTTAAGTATTCTCTTAGCAAGTAGCCAAGTAGACTTGACATGCCGACCCACACACTCTAGAAAACTCATTTGAATCTAATCTTCCACATAAGACAAGCAAAATCCATTGGATGGTTGTACACTTTAAGTGATATGATAGACACTGTAATAGCTCGTACTTTGATCAAGTAAATAAATTTTTTTTTTTATGAGTCAGTCATTGTAAGTCCAAATTACAAACCGTATTTGGCATGACATAGATATTATAGTGATTTAATTACACTAATTTTTTCATAGTTTTTGGCATTGGTGCAAATCTGTAAGAAAATGACACATGTCAGTACAAATAAAGTTTTAGAGACTGTTAGGTATCTATTTTGCAAACTGATTTCACTAAAATTTTCTAAATAAAATAAGTTATTTAAGGATATTTTCTATAATTTTTTAATCTCCAAATAATTTTATGCTAAAAATTAAATAAATTATATAATTATATTTAAATTATATTATTTTTTATTACAAATATCATAAGCCATGAATTCTAATCCCATTTCCCTCATTTGCTTTTCGTTTTCCCTAAGCCTAAGACATGTAAGGAGAAATTAAGAGAGAGAAAGAAAATTTAGGATTTGAAGACCATAGAGCATCAGTCGACTCTATTGGGAGATATGCCCGTCTCATTGTAAGGAATCATTATCCTATTTCTAATTTCAATAATTTGAAGTTTTTGATATTTTTTCAATCAAATTTATATTTCAGTTACTAAACAATTAGAAAAATTTTGTATTAGTAAAACTATCATTGCCTATATGTTATATAAAGATTGAGATTATGAATATTTAAAGTATTTATTTGAGATTTTTTGCTAGTTGATTTTAGAAAAATATTGATTTTTATCAATTCACAAATTTATTTTGATATTTAAAAATAGTACTTTAGTTCAATTAGAAATTCAGAATATTATTATATATGATCCCTGATAATTTGATTAATTTTTAAAGATGTGAATTTCTGCTTTTTAAGATTTTTATTGCCTAACGTTAAGACATTTTGACACTTTTTGAATCAAGCATAATTATATTTTATTTACTACAATGCATTGAAAATAAGTGTGAATATGTTCTTGAGTAATAACTAGTCGTTATTATTATTATAGTATTGTGATAATAATGTGCGGGAAAAAATAAGTAAAGAATGGTTATTCACTAACATTGGTTGGAGGCTAATTGACTTCCATGAGATGTTAGGCCAACAGACTTTTATTTAAATATGTGATTCAATTTTATTCTCGACTGATTCAAGTGATACACTGATTAAGAGTTATAAGCAGATAATCTCTATGCCAATGGAAAAATAGTGACGACTCTGTATACTAAGCCAACAATTATCGACTACTGATTACTTAAAAATATCTTGATAACTAGAACTTATTTGTTTTGCGTTACTACTGAAAAGTAAGTTATAGATTTATTGTTACTATTCAACTTTACTTATACTATATTAATTGATTTATTGTCACTATATGGATTTACTGTTATTGTATTATTTTATTTCTATGACTATTGGAGTTACTGATACCAATATAGACACCGATATTACTGTATTATTACTAATATCATTACTGATTCACTATTATTATCACTGCTATTGATTCATTATACTAATATTGAGCATGTGACATACAAATCACATAATACACTAATTTGATACTGATATAAAAGAATTATATAGCATGCATACATCATTATAAGATTTTACTACAATTCTATGACTCCGATAATCTTTACCGATGCTTTGATTTTATCATTTTATATGATTTATTTACTGATTGATAGTAGTAATACAATGATTATTTTATTGATTCGACATGTGTGCTGGTTTATTGATTTCCTTACTATGGTGTTTTACTGACTTTCGTACCATACTATTTTATTGTTTATAACTTCTATTACTATTGCATATGAGTTTTATTATTACTGCACTGATTCTTGATCATATGATTGCTACTATTATGAATTGACTTACAATATGTATACTGCTTCTTTATCATGCTTTGAATTCAATTATAAAATTTTAGTGACCTGCTGAGCTATTTAGCTCATAATATATGGTTTAAATAATTTCAAGTCAGTAAATAAATTTAGAAGTGTGAGACTAATCAAGATTCCTCAGGCTCTATTTCTATTTTTTAGTTATTCTTTTATACTCATAAATGGAAGGATGCATTGTGATTATATGATTCATGAGTATTATATATAATTTATTTTTAGGTCTATGAATATAAATATGTATTGATGTTTTCATTGTTTTATTACTGATAGATGAAGGTAAATATATATCGTTGTTGTATAATAAAAGATGAAAGAAAAAATTCTTCTAAATTAGATCCTGGGGCATGACAAACATTACCTTAGGCATCTATATGATTATTATGTTTGCTTTCAACATATTATAGCCACTACGAGTCTACGACATATCATTCTACTTGTAATAGATGTTCAATTTATTGATTTGTTGTACCATTTGTGCCTTTCTGTAGGTGCTCTGCATTGTGTCGAATGCTGCTTAAAATGCTTAATGTTATGACGAGGCTCCGGCGGTGGTCCGGCGAGGCTCCGGCGGTGGTCCGCGAGGTTCCGGCGGTGGACCGGCGAGGTTCCAGCGGTGGTCCGACGAAGTTCCGGCGTGTGGTCGAGGAGGAGCTTCTTCCTTCTCTTCTCCTCTTCTCTTCTTACTTGGATCCCTCTTTGTGAAAAACGAGGGCTCTATTTATAGATTTTTTGGAGTGGCATAGCTCGTAAATAGGCGTGAGATCAGGGGCGAATAGAGAGTGGTCGAATGGACGGCCGATATTGAATCATATGATTGTGCACCGTTCGTTTGACATTTGAAGGCCTTAATGATGTTGAATTAAATTCGGTGATCTTGGGCTCGTTGGATTCGTCTCGTCGAGCCGTTCGATTCGATTATAAGCTCGTTAAAATGGGAGACCGTTTGGTAACTTAAATTGTGATTTGAACCTTCCAAGAGCACTTCGAGTCTTCTATTTGGACTCATTTGGGCTCGGATTGAGTCGAATTTGGTGTCGTTGAGTTCGTATTTATGAGACGCTCAGTTTGACTATAAGTTTGTTGAAATCGGAGTTAAGATGGCCTCCGAATTAATTTTAGAAGTTTCCAACTCAATTCTGCTTCGAGAGTCGTGCCCGATCAAGATAATTTTTTGACGATGTATCAATTGTATTTGTGACTCAACTTCTCTAGTTAAAATATATTAATTATGCATTTCTATCATTTCTTTAAAACCCTAAAAAATCACAAAATTTTATTAAAAATACAAAATGCTTATGACATTTAAATAAGTTATATTTTCAAAATGAAATTTATCTATTTAATGAAATTAAAAATATCAATTTAAAACTCATTAAATCACATAAACATTCACTTTAGACTCTCTTTCAAGTCATTTAATCCAATTAATTAGTTACTTAAGTTAAAATGTTTTCTCTCTCGCTTCCGCTCCCGGGGGAGGGCTAGGGCTTTTGCCCTAGCCGCCAGTGTTCTTCGTCTTGTGCGCTGCATGTGCTGTTCAGGGAAGTTTTCTTGCTCTTCTTCGTGTGTGTTTTATTATTCCGTTTTATGGCGCCTCTTCGGGACCCTGGTTTTCTGGTGTGTCCTTCTTCTCTGTCGTTTAAGGAGGCTCTTGCGGGCTCGTCCCCCTCTCCGCCTGTTTTTCCTGATTTGAAGGTTTTCTCTCATCGTGGAATGCCGGCGCTGTGGATTTCGGAGGCGGAAATCCAAGCGTTGGCGGCTCCGTTCGAATTTGCTCTTGTTGGGAAATTTCCTAGCCGCAGACCTTCCCTTGAGGCAATTAGGTCTTTTTTCTTTAAGCTCAAACTGAAGGGTGAAGTGTCTGTCATGGTCCTGAATCAACGGAATGTGCTGATTAAGCTTTTCAATGATCTGGATTATTGCAGGATCTTTGCGCATAGGTCTTATTTTGTGAGTAATTGTTTCATGAAATTGATTAAATGGTCCCCTTCGTTGGATATTGACATTGAATCTCCGGTCATACCCATTTGGATCTCTTTTCCTAACTTACGACCTCATTTATTCGCTTCTCGTATTCTGCATGGATTAGGTTCGATTTTTGGCAAACCTTTAAAAACTGATAATGCTACTTCCATTGGATCTAGGCCATCTGTTGCGCGCGTTTTGGTTGAACTGGATGTATCAAAAAATTATCCGGATAAAATCTGGATTGGCTCGGATTGTCTCGGTTATGTCCAAAATGTGATTTTTGAAGATTTTCCTGAATACTGTGTGCATTGCTCTGCCTTGGGTCATTCGAAGAAAGGTTGTAAAATTCTGCATCCTAACCTTGAGTCTGTGCCTGATCCGTTGATTTCTTGTGTCCCTGAGGTTAGCCCGTCGAATGTGGAGGTTATTGCGGTGAATGAACCCTCTTCTAGTGGTGTTCCTGTGTCTGAGCATTGTGTTTTGGTTGCAGAGAGGGCTGTGGTAGAGGGTGGGCTTAGTGGTCTGTCCTCTGCTGATGTTGTTTCTCTTCTTCCTTCCTCTGGTATTGATGTTAGTAGTCCGATATTGAATGTTTGTGGCTCGGAACTTGAAAATTTTGATGTGAGCCAAGCAGCTCTGGATAAAGATAAAATTTCTGTGTTGATGAGCGATGAGGGTATTGGTAAGGATGCTATTCGTTCGGATGTTGTTAATGAATTTTCATTTTCTCCGAATGCTATTCCTTTTGTGCCTTCGGTTCTGTTGAATGTTTGTGATCGTGAAGTTGTAATTTCTATGTCCCCGGAAAATGTGGTGTCTGAAGTTTTTTCTGGTACGGTGGAGGTATTAAATTCAGATGGACCTCCTGCTATGGGTGTTGTCACTGCGAACGGAAGTGATAAAGTTGTTGATGATTCAGATTGTGTGGGAGGGATTCCGGATGGTTGTGAGGCGGTTGTTCCGTCTCCAGGTAGAGAGAATGCTATTCCTATTTCCAATAACTTAGTTGAGGTCCCTGTTAGTGAGGTTGATAACATAGATTTGGTTACCGGTGTGGGTAACTCTTCTGGTTTGGATATTAGGATACAAAATAATTGGTTGGTTGACTCGTCGGAGGAGGATTCGGAGTTGGATCCTTCGGATGCCGATTCTGACTTTGCTCTTGTGCGTTTTTCAAATATTGGCTATCGTGGAAAGTTTTGGGGGAGAGCCAGACGCAGAAGATGATTTTCCAATTTGTTTCTGTTATGCTTGTTTATTCTTGTCAGTATTTGCCGGCCTTTTTGGTCGTTTTGCAGTATATTGGGGCTAAGAGCAATGATGTGGTCAGAGCTCGCGTTCTTAACGTTTTAGCTGGTGGCAACCGTAGGTGTGATCTTTGGGATGCCTCGTTCGTTCGTATGCACCTTTCCGGAGGGTCCTTGCGGGACGTCCTGAACGCTGGAAGTTTTGACCGAATACTGAGCTCGATGTTAGCGTCTTTATTTCCTTTTTGTTAATGTTCTTTTTTGTGCAAAAAAAAAAAACTCTCTCCAATTAGTTTTTTTTGTCATGAACAGTAATTATTTGGAGCAATAATTCATCAAATGTTAGCATAAAAAAAAAAAGTCATTTAATCCAATTAAGTAAAAGAAAAAAAAACATTTAATCTTTAATTGAGTAAAATCAGACTCAATCCTAAATCCAACCAATTTAAGTATTCACCTAGCAAGTAGCCAAATACATTTGAGATGCCAACACACACATTCTAGAGAACTCATTGCACTTATGACAAGCAAAATCCAATGTATTGTTCTACACCTTATGCGATATGATATACACTGTAATAGCCAACATTTTGATCAAGTAAATAAATTTTTTCATTAGTCATTATAAGTCAAAATTACAAAATATCTTTGCCATAACATAGATACTATAGTGATTAATTACATTAAAATTTTCATAGTTTTTGGCATTGGTGCAAATCGGTAAGAAATTGCCACTTGTCAGTACAAATAAGATTTTTGGGACTAATAGGTGTCCATTTTGCAATCTGATTTCACTATAATTTTATAAATAAAATGAGTTATTTAGATATATTTTTTCTATAATTTTTGAAGCTCCAAAAAAATTTATATAAATTTTATACTGTAAAATTGATTAAATTATGTAATTATCTTATTTTTTATGTTGTTGTATAATAAAAGATAAAAGAGAAAATTCTTCCAAATTAAATTCCGGGGCATGATAAACATGACCTTAGGCATCTATATGATTACTATGTTTGCTTTCAACATATTATGGCCACTACGATATATTATTCTACTTGTAGTAGCTGTTCAATTTATTGATTTGTTGTACCATGAATGCTGATTAAAATGCTTAATGTCAAGTCCTATATAACCAACAATATGCCTAGATCAAACTTTATATCTATTTTTAAATTGGATAAAGCATGTAAATAGGTAAATAAGGATATATCATACTAAATTCTTTCATAATTGCTAGTCAATAACATCCTTTTCTTTCATGTTTGATTTCTTCAAAATTATTTACTAATACATAGAAAAAAAGTTGTCAAATCCATAGTACATTGCACCCCTTTTATATAACATCAATATCTCAATATGTAACCTTATAGACCAACCCATTCATTTTTATAAGAGCAATGATGGCATGTTGAACTATAATAACATGCATAGTCAAAGTTGGTTAGCCAATTTTGTTCATAGAAATAGCTACAAAGCCAATATAATACCTATTTATAAGTCTTAAATAATGCTCATATTCTTTTGTATATGCTTATGCATGCATCTCATTAGATTCTCATCACCTTTGCACTAAGCATGAACAAGCTAATGCATAGATTCCAACAGCTTATTATTTGTTTACAATTCTTATCTTTCATAGCTTTATGCATGCAAGGGTGCATGTCAAAGAGTCAAGCTTTATTAATTATTCGAATTTGAGTCAACTCACAAGACGGCTTAGAAGTTAACGAGTCGAGTTGAAGATGACTCAAATTTCACTCATTAGCTGATCGAGCTCGGCTTATGAGCTGACTCGACTCACTCACATCCGTACTTTCATAACTTCTTTGTAAATCTTGATTTGTAAATATAATTACATAGATGATCATCCAAATATATCAAAAGCTGATTCTAGATTTTGATATCTCAAAGCTGTTATAGTCCCATTTCATAGCCACAAAGATGTAAATCAACTAAATATATTGTTTAGCTAATAAGAGCATTAGTTTTCTGCTTCGATGTGGGTGCAAAGAGTAAGGTTAGGATATCCTCAGTAAAATTTGATGAAAATATGTTTCATAATTATTGAAAATATTGAAATTATACAAATGCATATGTTACACTAATTTCAAAGTAAATTTAATCATTATAAAAAATATTTTGATAAAACTATATATATTTTAAAAGTGTAGGTAGGAGTGGAACAAATATTAATTTTCAGGGGGGCAAATTTATAAGTAACTGCCGGGGGGTTTAAGGGGGCAGCGCCCCCTAGTGAAATTCGACTTGCGGTGGTCAAGGGGACCAGAGGTAGTGCTCCCGGAACCCCCCTGAGCTCAAGGGGGATCCGCCCCTTAGTGTAGGAAATTATGTGTGTGATATTAAAATCTTTTATATTTTAGTAAACATAAAACTTACACTTAATTAGTTCCATTTACGATAACGTCATCAAATCTTAACTGGAACAATAAAATCTCAGCCCTATTTTTTCATTAAATTCTCAATAAGTTAATTGTAACACGATCAAATACATGAGTTTGTAGATTTTTTATCTTCGAATTTAGTTCCAATTTGCCGATCATGTCTCCAATGATCTGAATCTCTAACAGTAAGGAGCGATGCAAATCGCACTCCCGATCATAGATAAGGGAAGATTTTGGCTTCATTTGGGACGACTCTTTTAATGTTTTCTAAAATAGCTTTATAGTACAACAATTTCTTGAACTAGAAATTTTTGTACTGAAAAGCTGCTTTAGAAAGCATTAAGAAAGCCTCTCCAAATTATGTGTTACGAAAGGCGAGGGCATATGTATTCATGTGCTTCCCCTAAAATTTTTAATTTATTTATTATCTTTTAACATGTCAATAACATTTGATATTTTTAACAATAATTATTCAATTAATGTCTGGCCAAATAATAATATTAATTTATATCTCTCTATTTTAAAAGAAATTAGGCTTACCTCCCCACTATATTAAGCTTCACTAAAAATATTTAGTATTAATTTCTTTACTAATTGCTAGGGGGAATTGCCTGAAGATCATAGTATTTTAAAACTTTTGGGGGGGTGGGCGAGACCCCCCTGAGCTCAACGGGGATCCCCCCCTGAGTGTAGGAAATTATGTGTGTGATATTCAAATCTTTTATATTTTAGTAAACATAAAACTTACACTTAATTAGTTCCATTTACGATAATGCCATCAAACCTTAACGGGAACAATAAAATCTCAACCCTATTTTTTTCATTAAAAATCTCAATAAGTTAATCGTAACACGATCAAATACATTAGTTTGTAGATTTTTTATCTTCGAATTTAGTTCCAATTTGACGATCATATCTCCAATGATCTGAATCTCTAACAGTAAGGAGTGATGCAAATCACACTCACGATCATACATAAGGGAAGATTTTGGCTTCGTTTGGGACAACTCTTTTACTGTTTTCTAAAATAGCTTTCTAGTACAACAATTTCTTGAATAGAAATTTTTGTACTGAAAAGCTGCTTTAAAAAGCATTATGAAAGCCGCTCCAAATTATGTGTTACGAAAGGCGAGGGCATATGTATTCATGTGCTTCCCCTAAAATTTTTAATTTATTTATTATCTTTTAACATGTCAATAACATTTGATATTTTTAACAATAATTATTCAATTAATGTCTGGCCAAATAATAATATTAATTTATATCTCTCTATTTTAAAAGAAATTAGGCTTACCTCCCCACTATATTAAGCTTCACTAAAAATATTTAGTATTAATTACATTATGTACATAAATAGACTAATATTAATGCACATTTATTAAAAAAAAATGATATCTATAATCGAGCCAAATGGTGGAGCTCAATGTGAAAATTTATTTAAAAAATAAATAAATAATAAAAAAATAATAGGGTGGTTGTAGCCTGGAAACTGACTAAATGTTTTTAAATGGAAAAAATATTAGCCGTCTATTCAATAAGCTACTTTTTCAACGGCGGATGCCTCTTTTTATACTTCAAAGAGTTGCTATCAATCATCCATCACCAATCCCTATCCTTATTATGGATGACTTCAAAGTTCCAACTCCTCAAATAATAAGAAAATAAAATGTCTATTTTATTTAATTTTATTTTTATCCTAATTACAATGACAAAATAGTACTTTCATTAAATGGCAATAAATGCCAAAGATAATTTTTCTAGGGTTCATTGTCAAAGATGCCATTAAGCGGCAAGTATGAATTATTCTGTGCGGACACTGGATGGAAGAGCCGTTCAATTTTGTCTATGTGAATAGTTGTGAACAGTAAAAGCACAACTCACTACGCTTTTATTGTTCACAGAGACAAAATCGGACGGTTCTTCCCGTCTGGTGTCCGCACAGAATAATTTCTCCACAGCACGACTGTTGAGGGCATTCGTGACTCCCTTATAGTCTTGCATTCTCTGAATTTGATGAAGGATGATTCTTTATAATCTAGAACTATTTCTTGTGAAAGTTATTTTTATTAGGCCAGACCTCATAATTTTACTAATTTTACATTCTTCATATAAGAACTCATATATCATATGTCCGCTCTATTTATTTCTCTGATTCTGCGTGTGGGACTGCGAACGCCATTAAAATCCGTATTAATTTCCATTACATCTAATCATATATCTCTACAACAAAATTTCGCATTTCCTCAAGCATTTTTTCTTCTTTCAACCAAACCAAATAGACATAAAGCTAACTAAAACTATTGACTTTATGCCATTCACCACCAACCAATAAACTTATTCATTTATTCATCTCCTTCCCATTCTTCTTAAGAAAGTCTTGAGAATTTTCCCCTTTCACAATAGTACTACTTGTTGCAATAAAAATAATCACTATAAGCACCACATTTATGAACTCCACACCTTATAAAATAAAAAATAATACAACTGCCATTGCGTCACCTTCCCAGTCCCAATAAATGTAAGAAGCAAAAAAAAAAAAAAAAAAAAAAAAAAATCCCCACCCTCTACCTCATGATTGTTATATAATTGAAATAAATTCAATCCATCACAGTTAACTACACAGTGGGTCTAATCTAATAATGGCAGCCTAATATAATAATTATACGCTGCAGGCCTAAGATTAAACACTTGGATAAATCTTAGATAATGGCATTGATGGAATCATGACATATTGCTCTGTACCATTAATAAAATCAATAATCACCTTACAAAGTCATAAAAGCCAAATGGAAATGGAGTTTCTCCACCAAAAAACCAGTCAAATGGCTGTGTTCTCTTGAATATAAAACATAGAAAAGCTACAAAATTTCGAGCTAAAATCCATTGAAATCAGGAGATTTGAAGGAGATTTCAGTAAGCTAGATTAGAACAAGGAGTTCTATTTCTTTGCTTGTCTTACTCTTCCACTGATTCTTTCTCGTTTTTTCTTCCATCATGTTCTTGTCTGTGAGATTCAGAGAGCTGATAAAGCCATTCTTCCTGCTACTACTTGTATTCTCCATGCAGCTCTTGAGCTTCAGCCATGGAAGGAGAATCATGGCAAGAGAAGTAGTGAGGATGAGGTTAGAAGCTAAGCCTTCCTCTCCTTCCACAGGTTATTTCTCTCAGACTTTTTCTAAGGATAAAGAGGAAGAAGATGACTTAGATCCGTTATATGGAGTTTCAAAGAGATTTGTGCCTCAGGGTCCAAACCCGCTACACAATTGATCAGGTTTTGATTTATATATGTTTTTAGATCATACGATGTAATTAAAGCAAACAGATTTTATTTCTGCAGCTTAGAAGCAAATCTTACTTTGTTTGCTATACAAGTTTTTGCTAAGGGAAAGCATGAATTGTTGATGCTGTTTCCTTGAGTGAATATAGAGATTATTTACTTCAGTTTTCTGTTTTCAAGATTTTTTTTCTGTTTCTTCTCTGAAACTACTAAGCAAGTTTTTTGATTCATATAATCTCTTGAGATTACTTTGACTTGAAGTTTTGGGCAAAATCTGGAAATGAAATAAGCTAATTAGCCACTTAGAACAGAAATATGAGATGTAAGAGTTCTGAAAGTTCAGATTTTGGATGCTCTCATTTCATGGAGAGTCTGAAGTGCTGAAAATATAAGCAGCTGTAGGATTTCAGACAATCATAGAGCCATCTGCAAAGCATTCTTTCTCTTCAGTTAGTTTTTTTTCCTGAAAAAGGTGAATTAGCTATTCAATCTTTGCATAGATCATAGAACAGACAAAGTTCATCAATAAACAGTATATAGTTGAAAAGTATAATAAATTCATCAATGGAAGAGTTCTGAAAACTTTTTGGCAAGAAATTATAGTCCAATGCTCAAATCAGCTGTGTGAGTTAAAAGTGATTAGATCAGTAGTTTGCATTTTCATTCATTCTAAGCTCTATAAACAGATTCATTTTGGCTTCTTCAAAGCTCAGATTGAGACTTAAGCTTCGTTTGGGACGACTTTCTTACTGCTTCTTAAAATTGCTTTCTATTACAAAAGTTAATATTTTCATACTCGAAAGCTGCTTTAAGAAAGACGGCCCAAACGAAGCCTTAATAAGCTCTTAGGGATATTGAGTCTGGTCTTAACATCTTTACAAACTATCAAATTATACCCATTTTTGGGGCACCCATACTGGCATTCTATCTTTTCAAATCATTTTTAATTCTTGATTTGAGCCTAAACACCTTAATTTGGAGAGAGTTACCTCTGAATAAAGAATTGCCTAGAA
Organism: Dendrobium catenatum; assembly: GCF_001605985.2. Taxonomy (NCBI): domain Eukaryota; kingdom Viridiplantae; phylum Streptophyta; class Magnoliopsida; order Asparagales; family Orchidaceae; genus Dendrobium; species Dendrobium catenatum. Next base: position 556,870 of record NW_021320055.1, read on the forward strand.
TTTGCACCTCATATAGCACCAAATTACTCTTTTTTTCACTCCAAATTTGCATGCCCCTGGCCTAGTTCTTGGGCCCCTATTTATCATTAGGGGTTAAGCTCAAGTATCCATGAAATAGTCTATTTAAATGTATCATTTGTAGTTGATCATGCATAAGGCATACAATGTTTTCTTAAATCTTAGGCTTTGCTTGGGACAACTTTCTTATTACTTCTTAAAGCAACTTTTTAATATAAAATCTTTAATTTTTATACTAGAAAGCTACTTTAAGAAGCAAAAACAAATCTGTCCCAGATGGAGTCTTAATCAATATCTATGCTGATTGCGATATATTTACTGCCTATTTTGAAACATACTGATACTCGCATAATGCCATACTAGAGTCATCTGTAAGTCAACTTATCTCAAATGGCTCCCTCTAATTTTTTATTGCTTTCTGAAACAGCTTTGTGATACAAAATTTTTCTGCTTAAGAAATTTTTATACTTAAAAGTTGTTTTAGAAAACAATAAAAAACCAGTCCCAAACGAAGCCGAGTCAATGATGATATTGAATTAAACACTAAAGACGACTTTGAGGACCGTCCATCTCGACTCGAGCGATTTGTTTGGTTCAATCAACCTGACCAAATCTTAACCTCATTCAGAAGGTCCATATAAACAGAACACTCCTATATAACTAATGGGTTACCACATATAGTGGATTAGGGTTCAATGCTTGTCATTGTCAATAGGACTCCACTGTTCTTCAGTAAAAGAATTACAGAACTTCCTATTTTAAAGAGTAAGGAAAAAGACAATCCAATACAGCTTCATATTGTCAGGAAAACAGTTATTAGAGGGCAATAACTAGTAAATACAATTTGAGAATTTTTTTAGGGAAAAATTAAAATTATTTACATAAATGATATTGTATTATAGTTTATTTTCTTATGATACATTGAGATCATAAAATTTCTTTTTTCAAATTTGTTGGGATAATTGTGAAGTAAATTTCTTATTAGTTTTATTTTAAATATAATATGATTTATATAATTTTATGGAAATTTGATTAATAAAAAAATGGTAAATTTAATATAATTAATAAATATGATAATATAATATTATTTATTTAGATAAAATTAAATTATTAAAATGGATCATTAATCAGACAATTTCAATCTTTGCCAATGATTGAATGGAGTAAAATAGATTGTTCAATTTAGTTAGCTCCATAAAAAATAAAAATAAAAATCCCATTTTGAAAGATTTTGTTTTAAATGATCTTCTTGCAGGTACCTCTCTACACGTAAATACGTGTCGGTAGCAGGTTCTCACATTAGCAGGTTACTTTGTTTGGGTGCGATCTGCTTAAGAGTGATAATGCGATTGTACAGTAAAAAATAAAATAAAATAAAAACAAGTGATTCTGCTACTGGTCGTCTGTATTCCTCTGCAACTAAGCAGAGAATTTCAGACACTCAAAAACAAAAAAAGAAATTATCTCAGAAAATTTCCATTAAAATTTGGATCAAAATAACTTTTGAAATGACCAAATTTATTTTAAGATAAATATATAAATATTTGATTGATTTAATAAATTTAAAATGCATGCAGAGGCGGATCCACCTTAAGCCCGGGGGCAATTGGCCCCCACTAAAAAAAAATCTTTATTATATGATTACTCCCTCCCATTTATTTTTTAGTCTTTATTAGAAGAGTTTTTAGGCACTCCCCCCCCTCTGAAAGTTCTAATAGGCAATTGCCTCCAGCATAATTAAGCACATTGTGTAGAGGTATTATTGTTAGAGAACGATGAACCAAATACAAAAAGAAATAGTAAAGAGATTCCTAAACCCCCGCAAGGCCGCTACCTCGTGACCTCTTGGACCCCCGACATATCTGCGAAGCGCACAACAATCAAGGATATGAACAAACAGAAATCGAGCCAAATTCTCCACCGGGCCTGTACGCATGTTCATTTGGATTAGATTAATCAAGTTATCGTATGAATTTGAATGAAGTTTAGCAAATTGTTGATTGTGATTTGGATTGAATCAACTTCAAATACGAAATCATTAAAGTCAATTAATGCGAAGTGTTGCGTAGATTTGAATCTCATCAAGTTGCCCAAAAATTGGCGACGACAGTGACTAGCGATGATCGTTCTTAAAAACACTAAAAAAATTTCAAAATTACTTTGAGAATAAAAAAAAATAGTTTATAAAATTTTTCTTAAACTATCTAAGATATAAATTATAAAAGTGGAAGTTGGGTGTGGAAATTATGGAAGTGGTTGGAGAGGTTTCATGATGTCATGGTCGGCCACCGCATTGTTTCTAAGCATGTGGATATAATTAGAGTGCAGCGATGTGTCAAATGGAGAAGAGTCGCAAGCCACCAAAGCACGGCCAAAACTCACTCTCCTTCGTTTTATTTGGGACAGCTTTCTTATTGCTTCTTAAATCAATTTCCTAATATAAAAATGATAACTTTTGTACTAGAAAGCTGCTTTAAGAAGCAGAAAGAAAACCGTCTCAAACGAAGCCTTTGTCTTTCTTCTTTCTTAATTTCTTTGAATTGTAAGAAGTTTTATTATAGGAGAATTAATGTTATTGAAAGACTTTTGGCATTTGCAGTAAGAACCGCTCTTTCCTTTTCATCATTTTTTCCACTTTCTCACACATCCATTAACAGCCTCCCACAGCTACGAATTTTTATTGGGTCAGGTAACCTGATATAGAGATACATCAGGTACCCAATAAAAAAATGCCACATGCACTTACTTTTTGTTTAAAGTGCATGTGGCATTTTTTTATTGGGTACCTGATGTATCTCTACATTAGGTAACCTGATCCAATAAAAATTCCACAGCTACATAACCCTTTTCAAAGCTCTTGGCTACATTATGTTCTGCAGGCCAATGACCAACGGCTCATTCCTATATATGAGAGAAGAAAAATCTTAGCACCAAGAATAAAATCATTCTAAGAATATTATTGCTAGTTTTGTGTGAAATTTAATTGTGTCGATTGATTAGATTGTAATGTTGACCCATAACTCAATTATGTCATTCAAGTTTGTCCGGGGGATGCAGCGGAGCCAAATCCTGCTTGTGGTTGTGGGCTTTGCACCTGAAAAAATTTCTTCCCCATACAACGAACAACACTTTGACGTTGTATACTTTAGCGTTGTGGCGTTGTACTCTCAGGCTGGTTCGAGACAGATAATGGAGCATTGTGGTGCTCTAAAACTAAGCGTCATGACACTGTTACTAAGGCTGGCACCGCGACGCTCCATACTCAGCGTTGCAATGCTGCGAGTCATGCTAGTTCTTTCTTATTTTTCATGTTTAATTTGAAGAGAAGAGAGACAAGGACATGTGAGAAAGAAAGAGAGGGTTGCATCCCTTGGGTGGTTTTATGTATGTCTCTTTGTCATTTCTGTGTAGAACAGTGTGTGCAGAGAAGATAGACAAGGAGAGAAGAGAAAAAAAATAGAGATGTACAAATTCTTCCAAATTTTCATAGAGGATTCCTTGGTGTGGTATGACTCTGCGTTTTTTTTTTTCCCGGTTTAAGGTCTTTTCACATAAAATCCTGGTGTACTTTTTCGCTTGGTTCTCTTTCTTATTGTATTCATTTATGTGGCTTTACTTCCCAACAATTATTTTTATAATTTCACCTGTAACCTGGTGAAAGGAAATGAAAATTTTTTAGTCTTAAATCAAGAGAGACAGGTTCTTAATCTAACAAAGAATTGCCCACATTTGATTAATTTCTTCACTTCCATTTCATCCAAATTGCAAGATTTGTCTTTTGAAAATGAAATGACTCTATTTTCATAGCCAAACATTAGATCTTCTGCATCTAAACTCAAATTCCTACAATCCAATAAGGCTCTAACTACCACATTTGAATCAGACAGCAGAAGGTTTAATAAAATATAAAGATATTACTCTACGCATCATTGAGGTTTGGTTTGGGACGGCTTTCTTACTACTTGCTTTAAGAAGCAGAAAGAAAGTCGTCCTAAACGAATTGCAGGAATAATATACAAATGGATGAGTTCCTTGGAAGGATGTGCAAGTAGGAATTTCACTCATGATTTCCTGAAGCAAATTTTAGCTTTGTTTGGGACGGCTTTGTTAATGTTTTTTAAAATAGCTTTTTAGTACAAAAATTTATAGTTTCAACTTTCAAGACATTTTTGTACTAAAAAACTAATTTAGAAAATAGTAAAAAGACAGAAGCCTTGATTTTTCCCTCAGAACATAAACCTTATTATCTACAACGCTCAGCAGAAAATGGTTAAGGCATTTGCAAAGACAAATAGCCTTTATTGCTTCTTAAAGCAGCTTTTTAGTACAATAATTTTAATATTTGTACTATAAAGTTAGATTTAAGCAACACTAAGAAAGCCGTCCCAAACGAAGTCTTAAGACTTCTCCTTTGATCTTTTATTTATAGATATAAGGCGTCGTTTGGGATAGTTTTCTTAATGCTTTATAAAATGGTTTTTTAGTACAAAATTTTTTTAACAAAAAAATTTTGTATCAGAAAACTGTTTTAGAAAGCAATAAGAAAGTTGTCCCAAAAGTTAACCAAGCTCAATGAGTACTCGATTGACTCGGCAATAGAAGGAAATGTTCAAAGTTCAAATGCTCAATCGGATCGAATCGGCAATTCAACCATAATAATATAAATATTATTAAAATTAATTAAAAATATTTTAAATATGTAATATTTTTAAAAATGATTATATATAATTAATTAATTAATTAAAATAGTTACCTGGAAAATAAACCAACAAGAAGTGGTAATGACAGACTGATGCAGCCATTTGGACTATTTGACATAAGAATTTGGATACTCACAGAAGTTCTTTGTAATCTTTCAGATTTTCTGTTTCAATGTCGAGGGAATATCTCCCCTGTTTTTTTCCTTGTTCTCTTTCTTGGTTTTGGGTTTTGCCGGCGACTGAACGACGGAACGGCGGCGGGCGAGGGGGCGGACAGCAGCGAGCGCGGGCGGGGGCAGCGGGCGGGAATCCAAAATTTTAAATTAAACGGGTTTTCAGGTTGACCCGGCAACCCGCCGGGTCAACCCGAACACGACCCGTTTTGAAATCGAGTCGGGTCCAACCCGGATTTTTCGGGTCGGGTCCGGGTCGGATTTTCATGTCATGTCAAATATTGACACCCCTATACATGAGGCTTAAATCAATCTCAAGCAAAAGCTCCACAGATTTCCAACTCTTTGTCATGAGTTCCTCTCCATCAAGAGCATTGAAATCACCTAACTAGCACCCACATCTAGGGATATCAATAAATGGCCCGATCTACAAACCCGAATTAGAACCAACCAAAAAAATCTAATTATGTTTGACTTGTTCAATAAACGAGTAGGTACGGGTCGTGCATTATGACCCTTTATTACATTGATTGGGTTTGGGTTGATCAACCAACCCGATTTTGACCCAAAAATGATTTGTTTAATATTTTTTTCTTTAAATTATTTTATTTGTTAGTATAATCTTCTTCTTATTGATCAATTAACTTAAAATCTCTAATTAACAAGTTAATAAAAACATTTTTTTAATTAAAATGGGTATTCGGGTCGGGTTCAGATTGCTAGCAAGTCAAGTTTGGGTTTAGCTTTTTGATATGTTTATTAAACGGGTCATATTCGGTTTGATCGTATTCAGGTCTGATCAATTTTAAGTCATACTCTCGTTGACCAATTTTGACACCCCTATCCACATCAATGACCGGTGACAATATGATGGAGAATCTTGAATGGTGGCATCCCCAACAATTTAATTCACCAACTAGGTAATCAATTAATCATCCCAATTTTTTTATCATAATTTCAAACTAATAACTTAGTAATCTTAATCAATTCTAGTTTAATCTCTAATTAGTCAAATACTAAACAAAAATAGGTTAATTACTAAATAAATTATTTTCCTAGTCTTAATTATAGTAATCAAAATGTTTAAAAAATAATAACCTTAAAAACCTAATTAATTTTTAATTAATCTTGAAATTAGATGATGATAAAGTATTTAAGTTTATTAAATAATTAATTATAGTATGCCTAATCATCATAATTAAGTAAACACTAATAAAATCTTCATGATCTTAACTATGATACTAATTATTAAATAATGTCTGATTAGTCTAATTATCCTTGTTAATTACAAGAGTGACTCTTTTTTTTTTTTTCTAAACAAAAGAAATAAATCAAAATCCTGAAGAATAATTTTTTATTTCATCGCCTATTTTAAAAAAATAATATAAAACAAAATTAAAAATATGTAACCTTACAAGTTTCAAGTTCTCTGGGTCACTAAGACAATGCTAAGCAACGTGTATGGGCCAAAAATGTGGGCCTTCCATTGAAGGTGAGTGGGCTTATTTAAAGAGTTACATGGGCCTAGAAAGCAAAAGTGAGCTTACCTTATCTCCTACAAATGATCATAGAGATCAGAGAAATGTAAAATGTGAATGTGAGTATGTTGTAAGAGAGTTGATAGAAATGTAAATTGTACTTGATCTCTTTTAATAAAAAAAATTAATATACGAGTCAAATACATCTAAAAATATATGCAATTGGAAAGTGCATTATCTTGCATTTTAATATATTATTATGCATTGAATATTAAAATATATATTATTGAGATCATAGATATCCAATTTGATTAATTTTCATAAGTAGCAAAAGAAGATGAATCTAGAACTAATTTTAGCTACATTTTTTTATAAAAAAATATAAATGATAATTTATTATAAAAATGGCCTTATCATAACAAATTCAATGTCATCATATCATCTAAAGCTAAGCATGCTAAGGAGTTGAATAAATTGTACCAATATAAGTTGGATGGGCTCAAATCAAACTTGCTTGTATGGATCAACTCTCTCTCTCTCTCTCTCTCTATCTCTCTCTCTCTCACCCCACTAGCAAGCTGAGGGTTCAATTTTCCTCCCACAAACTAAGATTACTGAAGTTATTTTGACCTCCACATGCCTAAACACCCTTCTAACTATAGAACATGGACTATCTTGATCACCCTTCATTCTCTTCTATAGAAAAATTTCTAAATTCTTATTATTACATTTAGTTATAGGGGAAGGTTTGACCCAACAATATTTAATGGCATCCACAAACTTCCATCATTACTATGCACATCACATTTAGGTGAATTATTGCAAATTCTAGAAGAATGGCAATCCTAACTTTTATTAGCCATGTTCATGACCTTTATATATCATCTCAACATCGCCTTCAAGTCATAGTTTTCATCTAAAGAGGATCATCTTAATTATCTATTGTTACATCCATATCTTTCATGCGCTACCTCACTCCACCTTCATGTTATCCCATCTTCTTCTTTAGAATGATGACGACCCAAACCTCCCTTATTCAACATCATAACTATTATAACGCCTCATGATCTGCCACCTTGATATTGTTTTATCTCCACCTTTAGAAGGATAAATCATCTTAATTGCTCTCAATCACATTCACGACCTTTTTACATTGCATCATTTCCCACCTTGAAAACACGTCAAGTTTGCAACTCAAAGTAGGATATCCCAATACTCAATCATATTGTGTTGCTAACACTAAAAACAATATCAACAACATACTCTTATTTGCTTTTTATTGGCATCTTATTTAGGATCAAGGAAGAACAAGCATTTGCAAAAAGCTATCTCTTTTGACTTAAGCCACAAGTAGTTTTTAACTTCAAGTTATTTTCATATTTTTCCCTCTTATTTATTTTATTTACTTCTTTAATTATCTGCATGAATTATAATTTACAATTACAATGATCAAAATCTCTCTCTCTCTCACTCTCTCTCTCTCTCTACTAACTCAACCTCTAACTAGCAAATAAATATATACATAATAAATAGAAAATGCTGCATAAACTCTCACGCAAGTTTTGCGCATAACATAATCATATTCCCCCCAAAGCACTCGTAAATAAAAAGAGTTACAAAAATATCATAAAATTTTGCTGTTTTTATATATCTAACATCTAAATTTTTATATTTATACACCTTAAATTTTAATCCATGAGCAACAATTTTTTTCTCAAACTATTATATTTTATAATTGCCAAATAGTATTTTAATTAAAATCTAAGAGCTGCAAATACATATGAGTTCCTTATACATTTAATAAATGACTCCTTAATCTTTCCAAGACAATGATATAATATTTCTTGCTTCATCCTTTACTTTTTATAATCATTTTTTGCTTCACGTTTTTCATTACATATTTGCGATCATATGAAGGTGGCTTAGAAACCAAACTTTCTTTTCATTCATCATGAGAAGGAATATTAATGATTCATAACAACTAATTTACATTTAATGGTTAAAAAAGGCCCAAATGTAAATTTTAATTTTGATATAATTACATATATAACATTTATTTTTGGTATATTTACAAAATTAATATATGATTGCATTAATTTACAATAATATCATCTAATTATCAAATAACACAATAAAAATCAACTTTTATTTCTCTTTTTCATTATATTTTTTATCAATTTATTACTACACACATTAATATTCAATAATTATTTATTTTTAGAATGATATGTTGTAATTGATCGAGCCGTCCTTTTCTATGCTTATATTATGCTCTATAAATTAAAATAAATGTATTCTCATGAAATATTAAATTATTGAATTATTTAAAAATTTAATTGTAATGAAAATAATAATTAAATTTTAATACAATTTAAATTAGTTATATATATATATATATACATTTTGGTTGCTTATTTTTATAAAATATTGAAGTAACTTAAGCTAAAATTATAATTGGTAATTCTCTATCATCCTTACTATTCACTTCAATTAGGTTTAGGTAAGGTGTCCTTTATATATATATTGTGGAGAAGGTCACATCTTATATTTATCCTAGCTTTGTACTTTTTTTGGTAAATTAGCTTTGTACTTCATAGTATAGATTATTTATAATAGAATATTTTTAATTCTAAAAAAATATGTTTGGGATAGCTTTCTTACTGTTTTCAAAAATAATTTCTAGTACAATTTTTTTTTAAGCAAAAAAACTTTGTACTGAAAACTATTTTAGAAAATAATAATTAAATGAAGTTTTAATGCGAAAATGATCAAATTATCTGTATGAGAAGTTGTATCTAGACTTTGAGATTAAGCAATTAAGCGTAAGATTCTATACTCGGAAGATTCATCGTTGAGGATCTTACTTCATGGAGTTACTCTTTGAACTGATCACCATAGAATTTCATGAATCATTCTTCCTATACGCACTTCAATCTACCTCAACTATTTGCTGTCGACAAATTTTTATTGTGCTATGCCTTTAAATCTTAGACGTCAATTCACACTCATCATAATTTTAGATCATAAATTATTCATAATAAATACCATAATCATTCTAATAAAGAGTGAAAAATGTCAAATAAAAAAAGGAAAGAGAAGCTCTAATATTTGCATTAGATTTATGTTAAAAAGTATAAACTAATGGGATTTAAGTGAATCATGACAGCTTTCTTACTGCTTCTTGAAGTAGTTTTTGTACAAAAAAGCTGCTTTAAGAAACAATAAGAAAGCCATCCTAAATGAAGCCTAAATGTTATGACAACTCAATAAGTTGAGCTTAGAAACAAACCAAAATAATCTCAGAGCTAAGCATAACTCTTAATTTCGACGACTTCACTATCATTCCGAGCCAACCAAAATTAAATATTAACTACAAAGGTCGAGCACCGACTAGATGTGCCGTGTAACCTTCTAAATGACATGAGACTTGTTTATTGGCTAGTGACTCATTAAAAAAACATAGCTTATACAAAAGTTTCATAAGCATTTATGAGATTAATTAGGACAGTTGAAAACAATAAAAATCTCATAAAAAAATATCCTAGCTTGTGATGATTAAACTAATTGTTTCCAATTTGAAAAAAACAACCGTTGTAGTACTGATTAATTAGGTACTTTATTAAACTCTTTGTATTCTCAAGCTTTCTTGTGCCGACAACCTTAAGTATTAAACTTTGAACAAAGAATATATTTGTTGTTGAAAATATATGAGAAAGCCATCTTTTTCAAGAAGATTTTTTTTTAAAAAATAAATATAAAATCGATATCCAATTATTTGTGTACTAAAAAGCACGAGGAGAATATTCTTTTCTTATTTTCTTACCAACTAAAATGGACATGTTAAAATATAGACAATAATTGCAAAATGGAAGACTTTTTTAATTAATTAAGAATATTTTGCATTTGATTGAGGGATGATTTGATTTAGTTACCAAAAGATCTTTTTTTGCATTTATAATAGAATTTATTTTGGTGTGTTTGTGGGGTAGTGAAATATTGAGTTTGATTTTTCTTGTGATTTATTTGAAGTAAAGCTACGCTCATGTTTACGAATTTATAATTCGTTAAAATCCGATGAATTTCAACTGTTGGGACTTGCACCACGCTACTTGTCATCCCTAACTGTACAGGAGTGTTAATATTTGACACGACAAGAAAATCTGACTCGAATCCGACCCAAAATTTTTGGATTAGACCAGATCTAACTTTAAAATGGGTCGGGTTCGAGCTCCCATATTTGACCAGTTTGGAAAAATGGTTCGGTTTCGTGTTGACCCTGAAACCCAAAAGCAATCTGATTTCGAATTGTTTGGAAAAAAATGTGTTAGTCACGTCCGTCCCTGTCGAGTGTTGAGTCACGTGCATTCGTCAGCCCGTCGTCTAGTTCGCGTTGTCGAGTGTCGAGTCAATTGTGTTCGTCAGCCCAGAGTTCCGTCCATCGACTTGTCATGCCGCTGCCAGCGTTGAGAGCATCGTTATCCGCTAGGTGCCAGTCTGCAAGACTAACCGATGCGAGCCCGGCCCACTGTCCCACACTGGCCTTGCCTACCACGGAGCAATCATCGGCGCGAGCCCCGCCACCCTACCGTCCCGTCGTCACCCTGACGTCCCACCGTCCTGCAGTCTCAAACGACTTGTCGACGCAAGCCCCACCGTCCCACAATCCGCGTATAAGGTGTCCCATGATTACAAAATCGTGTCGGGTCGTATCAACCCAATAACCCGACGAGCATGATCCGGGTTCATATTTTCGACACATTTGCAAAATCGGGTCGTATTCGGGTCACCCGTTTGAACCTGAGTCAGTTTCGACTTCGATCCGAACCCAACCTGAAATCCAATTCTGACACCCCTACCTGCACGACTACAACTTTTATCCGCAAATTGTGTCATCCTCAAAGCATTGCAGTTTGTGTCACCACGCCTTACACCTTTTAATTTTTTCTTAAAAGAAATTTAGAAAGTTATAACAGCTAATATAGATACCATCAATTGTCAATAATTTAGAAAAGAAGCCTTGGTGTAGACAAAACTTAATTTACTTTTATATCCAATTGTAAATAAAAAATGTCAAATCAAATAGGTTAGTCATCTCATAGCACCAATTGTTCCTAACAAAATTTTTTAACTTAGCTTAAAAAAAGGGTTAGTTGTATTATTTACTAATAGCATTAACCTTTTGTTCTTCTTATGAAAAAAAAAATCAGATTAAGAATATGAATGATGTAAGACTCATACGTAATCATAAATACAATAAGGAGTATATGCTCATGAAGCAAACAAAAAATATGAATACAAAATTTGAAGATAGATTAATAAGCCTTTATTATTTGATATTTTTTTATAATACATTACTAATTTGTGCCCCCTTAAACATTAAATGTAATTTATGTGTCTCAATTTAGAAAAAAATTATTAGGTCCGTCATTGTGAATCAATCGAGGATCGAGCTACAATTCATTGGTTGATGGAATTCGTTCCTTCCCATATATTTGAGCTCGAACCTCCCAATTGCCAAAAAAATCAATCATATAAGAGCGGTGTTCAGGGGAGTAATCAAAATTCAAAATATTAATAATTGAAATAAGCTGGAATATGAGTGCGATGAAAATGAAATGCTCGAAATAGGACTTCTTCTAAAAAGGTCGTCAGACGATCTCCTAATAATATCATTAAGAAAATTTCATCAGATCACCTCAAAACCTCTATATTTAAAATTGACCCTACTTTCTCTTCCAATAATTTTTTTTTTTAATTTCGAGATTTCATTAAAAGAATAAGAATGCTAAGGCATAATATTCCTTTGAAAAAAAAAATAGTACTTGTATCTACAAGGAATGTATTAAAAACTACATGATTAACAAAATTAATGCATTAGTAACATTAATTTTTTAATTATTTGCTTAATCCCAAAATTAAGGGTGTTAATTAGTTTTAAAGAGCTGAATTTAATCTAAGTTTGGTTATGTGAAATTACTATATAACAATCTGAAATAAAATAAGCAACATTCAATAAGAAAAAAAAAAGATTAAATATGAGTTTTATTAAGATAAGAAATAATCCTTCATTAAGTGCTGATTTATGGTTTGACCCAAATTAAACCGATTTTTCTAATCCTCTCAAGTGTTGACCCAACACGATTTGGAACCTGTACAGGTTGACCCAAAATAAAAAATTTCAGTCAAAGTTATTTATCAAGTCAAATTTTCACAAAATCAATTTTATACAGATAAACATGAGGGAAAGTCCTTAAATTTCAATAGTTTGTATAAAATAGGCATTCCCTACAAAAAAAAAGTTGTCTTTTTAAGATTAAAAATATATCACAAATAATTTATTAATTATGAGAAATATATAAGATAAGTAGTCACATAATTATCCCATTAATATTTATAAAAATACTTCAATTAATTATTTAAAAATTCAAAGTTTAAGAAATAAAAATGTCTTTAAGATATGGAAAAAGGAGTGTTGAATAAAAATAATAATAAAGAATTCAATATATAAGTTAAGAGGATAGTATTTAACTATATTTCTAATAGACTACTAATTTAATGAAAATTGTTAAACATTAGATTTTTATTTTTTTTTGGCTTAAATAAAATTTGGTTTGAAATTTAAGAGTCGATGAGCTTAACATAGCCCGAATTGAGCTTAAATGAGCCAACATTATATGTATATATTTATGAGGGCATATATAGGACATTATATGTCTATTTATAAATAATTAGAACTTCTCCCAACACTCAATAAAAATATTAATTTTTTTTTGCTCAAATTGAATTTAATTTAACAAATTAGGCTCAAATTAATGAAAATTTGTTCTTGATTCAAATTGAGATAGGGATAAAAATAATTTTGAATAATTTTTTAATTATACTCTAACCAACTCTAGATTTGATCGTTTGACCATTCAAACTTTAGGCAACAAATTTTTATGAATCTGATATAGTTCCACACATGCCTTTTTTATTTTTAAAATTTAATTATGTTTTATGTCTTACTTTGAACTCTTCCTTATATTATAATAAGTCTGTAAAAAATAACAAAAATCAATAAATTTAAGATTTATTTGGGACAGTTTTCTGATTACTTTGTTTTTCAAACAGTAGTCACAATTTTCTTTCACTTCTATCTTCTTATTGTTTCCTTACCGTATTTCAAAAAATTTCTATTTTGGAAAGCTGCTTTTTGCTACCATAATAGGGACGTTAATTTCTTCCCATCAGCTTGACAACAACTTTATAAAATATTGCAGTTATTCCAAACAGACCCTTAGAGAGGACAATGAGTGCCTTTAGGGTCTGTTTGGAACACCTGTAATTTTTATAATGTTGATTGTCAAGTTATTGTGAAGAAAATAACTTAGCTACTCTTGTTATAAAAAGCAATTTTACGGTTAGAAATTTCTTAAAAATATTTTGAAAGTAACAAGAAAACAATAGCCAAACAAAATTATAATTACTGTCTGAAAAGTAAAGCAACAAAAAAAAACTAAAGAGACCCTTATTCTCTTCATCAATATTAAAAAAATTTGAACAATAAAGCTGTAACAAAAAGACTAATAAATCATTGAATTTATTAGTCTTTTAATCAATCAAATTTCTTATACAATAAATAAACAAGAAGATTTTTTGAATTGGTCGAAGGAGAATTTCGAATGTCAACTGTCTTTATCACCATTAATTATACTCAAGCCATCATTATTTTCAAATTCCCTTTACTTTATGAAGAAATTATTATTTTTAATTATTTAGAAGAGATTTGAAAGCAAGATCAATAATTAAAATGAAAAACATGATTTTATTAGCTTTTTAGTTGGAAATATTGAAAAGGATGTTAAGCTAGCAATGACTAAGACATGAAGAAATAAACACATTGTGAGATAGAGATTAGAGCTCAAGATGTGATGAAATTATTCGGTGCGAACAGTCAATCAAGAGGCTGTACAGTCTCCTGATTAACTGTCCGACCTAATAATTTTATCATAATAGAAAACTTTGAACCTCAAATCCGGTGCCCGAAAATTTAACTAAAAAATATATTGATATAAAAATATCAAATAAAGAAATGACACAATTGTTACCTAATGCAGATAGGTTAAACTTCTTTCTTTATAAGCATCCCCAAGCTTTGGATTGCCTCTCCCCATCAAAAGGCAGACTTTTTGGCTTTCTGCAAAGACGCAGAGATCATACCGTTCAATATTTCTTATAAACATTTCAGTACTGCGAAATGAGGCTGAGGACATGTGAGAAGCAGAAGGTGAATTACAGGAAAGGGCTATGGTCGCCTGAAGAAGATCAGAAGCTGAAGGATTATATACTGCAATATGGCCATGGATGCTGGAGCTCCATTCCTGCAAAAGCTGGTGAGTTCATTTCTCCTCTTATGCTTTGCCTTCATGAAAAATATAAATGTATATATATTACATAAAATTTATTTTTATGATTTTTTTTGTAATTTGTTGTATTTGTTTATTTGATAGGATTGCAAAGGAATGGGAAGAGTTGCAGGCTTAGATGGATAAATTATCTGAGGCCGGGGCTGAAGAGAGGGATATTTACATCAGAGGAAGAAGAGATAATAATGAGCTTGCATGCAAAGTTAGGCAACAAGTAAGGGCTTCAATTTTTGATATATTTTCATTTGAAAATAGGGATTTTATTGGAGAGATATTTTAAATATTGTTATAATTTTAATATTATTGGTGTAGCATCATAATATCTATCTTACAACTATGAAATTTAACCCGATTAATTATTACTACGAAATTATGAAATAGTATGAACGTAATGTAGAGTCTCTTTGAAAATATCAATTATACTAGAAATCAACACTGCATATATAATTTTTTTCAAGGAATAGAGCTTGAACAAGCTGATAATAAACGACCTCAAACATGAATAGACACAAATTCCGTTGTTCATCGATCTCAGTACATTTCGCCTGCAGCCTCACATTGGGAGGATTTTTTCATAAATAACATGAATTTAATTAATGTATTTCATAAAATTTAATAAAAAAATTCCTTTCCTTTTAGATTAATGCCAACTTATGAAAATGACCACTTTATAAGATTCAATAGAATAGGCTCACATTCTTATAATAATATTGAAGATTAATTAAGAAGCTATGCCTCTTTTTTTTTTCAAATGATACACTAATGAACAACTTAAATTGAGAGTTTTAGTAGTAAATGCACTGATTTTAATTCTTTAAAAGAAGTATTGTACTTTCCAACAAAAAATTCCAATAATGTCTCCTCAGCTTCATAAGACAGAAAAATTAAATTAATGAATAAAAGAATTCCAAAGCTCTAAGTGGGAGCCATTAGCTTTCAATGTCAATGCATAGTAGGTAGAATAGAATATAAATATAGTAAAATAAAGCTTAAAATGTATTAAATTAATCTGTTAGGACTAAAATTATTTAATCCTGATGTTGAAAGAGGTCCATTACATCTATTTTTTTACTAAATCATTAAAAAATAATTAGTGGCTCTCAACTATATATAACTTTTGAATAATTAGTTTAAGAAAATTATTTATTTATTTATGAATACTTGATAAATAAATTAAACAAACATATTAAAAGTTCTTTAACTTATTTGTTTAATGAATTGAGCCAAATAATACAAAAAATCATTAAAATTTGACTCATTTAAAGTACTGCATAAAATAAAACCTTGAAGAGGCAAAAGAAGAAGGAAATTTTGGATAAGGTCATCATCACAAAGAGATGATAGTGCAGTGAGAATGATATAATATCAATGAAACAAATAAATATAATAAGGGCGGGCCCAAATGTATATTAAAAGCTCTATATTTAAGTTTTGTTTGGAATAATTTTTTATTGCTTTTTTAAAATAATTTTTTTTTACAAAAGTTTTTAAAAAAATTTTAACTAAAAAATAGTTTTAGAAAGCATTAAGAACGCTGTCCCAAACGAAGCCTTAATCTCATTTATACATTATCTTTTTTTTTTCTAATAAATAGATATATAACTCATATGTAATTGACAAATTTAACATAGTAGTATTATTAGTTAATTAATTTTTTAAAATAAATTATGAAAGATAAAATATTTATGATTATTACTCTATCTATTTCATATCTCTAGGTATTATATTTTGTTATTAGCATCTCTAATTTCAAACATGCATTTTAGGCTTTTTCAAAATGCATCTTTAGGTATTATTTTGTTTTAATATGAAATACAAAATTAATTATGAGATATAAAATATTTATTATGTTAAGACTTTGTAGGCCATTTAAAAAATAATATTACTCTAGGTATTATTTTTATTATTATTATTAGCATATGTAATTTTAAACATGTTAGACTTTTTCAAATTACATCTCTAGGTTATTTTTCTTGCATGAAATAAAAAAATTAGCATATTGGTCTATTGGTATAATTTAACATATATATTACTCTAATAATTAAAAAATGGCCAAAAAAAAGTTCAGCATGTTGTGATAAAAAATAATAATATATAATCCTATTGTATTTTATATAAATAGAGACTTTTTGTTAAAAATATCAGTTATTACATTTTGATTCAAATTACATTATTAGGATAAAAATATATAATATTTTTTAAACTAAAATCATTACTGTTTTCCAAAAAAAAAATCATAAATAATTTAATTATATTATAAAAATAGAAGAATATGTATTAGTAATGTAATTAAAATATATAATTTGATTTTTACTTATGTTATATTTATAATAAAAATAATTATATTTGATAGACAAGTTTAAGAAAGTGTACGTAGACCTTAAAGCCAATATTAATTTTTATTTTATTTTATACCAAACCAATGTTAAAATTAATTATTTTATATTTTTAAAAAATTATTTTTAAATTTCCAAATAATAAAATAGTTTCAAGATTTCTTACTAACAAATCTTCCATCTCACAGGTGGTCTCGGATCGCAGCTCATCTGCCTGGAAGAACTGATAACGAGATCAAGAACTACTGGAACTCATACCTCAAGAAAAAAGTCTTACAATTAAATCATCAAAATACCATAATTTCGTCAAAAGAGCTGATCAATACTTCCATGAATCAGACCTTCAATTCTGAAAACTTTCAATTGGAATCGATCAACCAAATCTCCACATCTTCAGCTTGCAGCATCAATGATAATGGAAGCTTCAAAAGCTCTTTCCCTAAGGTTTTATTTGAAGAATGGCTAAGTCCTCAAGACATGGGAGGAAGAGAAGAGTTTGATGACAATGGCTTATTTGAGGAGATGCAATCGCTGGATATGTTGGGAGAGATGATAGGTGACATTGATATGAGCTATGATTTTATTTATTGATCAGCTGTGAAGATGAGAGAGGAAATGAAAGTGGAGAAGAAAAGATTATTATTATTTGAGAGTGGAATGTTTTAATATTTACAGTAATATAATTTTGAGTTTTAATAATGTTTTTTTTTTTCAAATCATGTGACTAAATATTTCATTATTAGTCACATTTCTTTTTAAACTTATGATCAAGAAATAAAGTATTGTAGTCACAATTTTATTATTATTTTTATTTATATTTATTTAAGTGTTGCTATTGATGTTGTGATTTAGTATTTGGGATTAAAGGTGATTATTTAGCAATATTTTAATTGTAATATTGTGATAATAATATAATTAAGGCTTCATTTTGAACAGTTTTTTTATTGTTTTTTAAAACAATTTTTTATTAAAAAAATTTTTAAACTAAAAATTTTTATACATAAAAGTTGTTTTAGAAAATAGCTAGAAAGC
Organism: Dendrobium catenatum; assembly: GCF_001605985.2. Lineage (NCBI taxonomy): Eukaryota > Viridiplantae > Streptophyta > Magnoliopsida > Asparagales > Orchidaceae > Dendrobium > Dendrobium catenatum. The sequence continues at coordinate 575,012 of NW_021320055.1, forward strand.
TGACTCAAACAAAGCCTAAATGTAATAGATATTGCATTTAATCACATTAAAAAAGTGCCTAAAATTATATATTATAACATTTAAAAAAATTTAGTAGTGTTTCTTAAAATAATTTTCTAGTAAAAAATTAATTTTTATACTAAAAAAATAATTTAAGAAGCAATAATTTTGCCCCCAAACTAAGCCTACAAAATTACTTAAAACACAGTAAGAATGTTGAGCCAAACAAAATCTCAAGGGATCTTCTGAATTACTTTATGAGAATAAAATAAAATATATTTAAATCAAACATATGCTTTTCTTTTTTTTATAATACAAAATAAAAGATTTAACTATTTAAGCGATAGTGGGTGGGGCATCGATGTCTGATGATGATGATAAAGATATTGCTAACAACAGTCACAGCCTATGTGCATAATTATTTCTAAAAACATTAATCTTTTGCACCCAGCAATAAAAATATTTGATATATTGACTACAGTCTGTTGGCAAGCACAAGGCTAGCCAAAATGCGCTATATCACCACTATGCTCGATACCATAGCTCGATGCCACTGACATGACATATTCTAATTGATCTCCAGATAACGTTACAAAAAAAACTTATTATTATACTATTCTTTAGTTAATCTATCCCCCTCCTATTTTTTTAGTCTTTATTAAAAGTATTTTTAAGCAATTGCCTCTCTAAACGTTTTAAAATACTATGATTTTTAAGCAATTACCCCCAACATAATAAACAAATTGTGTAGAAATCGAACCACGCCAGAGGCGCTGCCCCCTTGAGTCCCTGACATATCTGCCAAAAGTTATAAGTTTATCTCCCTAAAAATTATGGCTGATTCCATCCCTTTGCATATAGAAGATTGGAAGGGGGTTCACATTTTGAAAAGAATGAGAAGTACCTAAAAAAGAAATTTTCGAGAGCTTAAAAACAAAAACATTTCACACATTTTATCCACATTAAAAAAAAAACATTTAATGATGACAAACATGCCCTAAAATAATGCTAATAACAATTACGATAGATCAAATAAATTGCCTCACCATATAAACCTCTTGCAGTTGGAGAAATTCTTCTGTGCGGACGCCGGACGCATCTCTGCATCCGGAGGTAAATCAGGTGCAATCACGTCAGCGGTACCGAACCACGGTACCGAGCGGAGGAGTTACATGGCACATTCTGATTGATCTTTGAACGAAGTTCGACATCCGCACAGAACAATTTTTCCTTGCAGTTGACAGCAACCTTTCATCGCAATCTTTTTGGAGATAAAATAAGGAAATCCTAACAGAACTCCTGATTTGACAAACCAAAAAAACTGAATACTAATCTTCAGCCAATAATTCGATCTTAACAAATGTTCATGATTTGATAATAACAAGTGAAGACAACTTGGAATAGAAGGACGCAAATTCCATGCACAAGTAGAAAATATCCCATAACAAGCTCTGAAAACAGTTTAAAATAGAAGGCATGATATCACACACATCTGTCACCTACATTACGTTCAAAAACTGCAAGGACAGCTTAAGAGAAAGTAACTGGGAAGGGATTGCAGAAAAAGTAAAGTTTAGATCTTCTGAAGAGAAGATACAGTACCAAATACGTGAAAAGCTAAGTCCCACAGCATAATAATCATAATAAACTAAATTTTGATATGAGCCAGGCATGAAACTCCCTCAATGAATTGACTCATCCATGGAAACTTTAAGTTAATAGACCAAATCCTGCATGTCAGAAGCAAAAGCAATAATGAGCCATACAGATTTCACTATAGAAAAGAAAATATGCTAGACACAACAATGCAAGGGAGGACCAAGTTTTAATCCACATGAGATTTTTTATTTTGTTTTATTTGTGTTTGATATAAATAAAAACAAATTTGGTATTCTGAATTTTCATTATATTTTTGTTACTTTTTTTAATTGAATGAAGATGATAATGGTGGTCAAAGGCCAGCAACGGCGGCAGTGACCGGTGCATGATAGAGGCCAGGGTTTTGCAGTTAGTCGTCTGATAGAAAAAACGTACCCAAAAGCAGAAAAAAATGCTGTTTTCAGAAGAAAACAACAACTTGATAGCAGCAATCTTGAGAAAATTAAGAAAATCTAAGAGAAAAATGAAGGATTCCACTAACGGATACAGAAAAACAACAAAAGATACACGTTTCTTCAATTCGAGAGGAAGAAACGACTCTCCAAATCTCTAGTTGAGAGACTAGAGCCCAAGCACACTAGATATCTCAAATTTCATATTCAAATTCAAGATGAAACCCTAATTCAAACATTAGCAAGTAGCAACTAATTAAAGCCAAAGGAGAAATACAAAATTCCTAAAGAGCCCATAATTCAAATATTTCCCTCCAAAGCAATATATAATCAAGATGTGGGCCCTATAGAAGCAGTCGGCCCTTCTCTCTCCCTTCCTTGGACTGGCGGCTGTAGTAGTAAACCGGTCAACTAGGGACTAATTCAATAGGAGCAGCCGGCCCCTATTGGGCCAGCCTGGAGGAAGCCATATTCAAAGGTGTCCACACAAGCCCTTATGCTTTTGGGTTGATGAGCGCTTATTTATTAGCATATTAAGCTCAACTTGACCCTAATATTTCCACATCCTAACACACCATGCATCCAAACTAACCTGATATGAAGTTCAAAGCTCTACACTGCAGAAAAGGAATATCCAACAGCAACTATGCAGAAACAGTAATTTGATGAAAGTCTAAATCCTTCGGAGTAAAGGAAAGAACTTGGTAAAGAAGGCAGACGTCAAACATAATTAAGCAACTTACCATAAACTGGTATTTACAAATACAGTTTTTGACCAAAGGCAAGTATGTACAATCCACAATCCATCAACTGCAGTATATAGCTTGATCTATTTGTGAAGGAATCTGCTTTATTTCAGTCCCAAGCTCTTGTTCAATCCTATAACTGCAATTGAATAAAAAATATTCTGCTATAAATAAAGGAGAGAATGAATATAAACATATCTATAATGAGGTATCTTACAGGTTGAAACGGTCTTCATAGGTGATCAGATTGACAGCTAAACCAAGGTGGCCAAACCTTCCTGAGCGACCAACCTAAAATAATAAGAAATTATTATGGAAGATGACCAGTATGTTAGTATAAATAAAACACGCAACAAAATTCCTTCAAGAAAAGAAACATACCCTATGTAGATATGTTTCCGAGTTCTTTGGAAAATCAAAATTAATGACAACATTAACTGCTTGAATATCAATTCCCCTTGTAAATAGATCTGAAGGAAGAAGAAACTAGTCATATCAGTACACGAGACTAAGGTTTTGTTTGAGACGGCTTTCTTCATGCTTCTTAAAACGGCTTTCGAAGTACAAAAAATTTAACTTTTGTACTAAAAAACCGCTTTAAAAAGCGGCAAGATAGCGGTCCAAACGATGGACAACATATATTTTCCATATTCCAATTAAAAAGTTGCTGCCTACAACAAAGCAACACAATAAAAAGAACAAGTAATTTACAATAAATAAAAATTTAATAGAAAACCAGTTAGGCAGACTATGGCTTCGTTTGGGACAGCTTTCATACTGTTATTTAAAACGGCTTTTTAGTACAAAATTTTCAAATTCATGAAATTTTTGTACTGTAAAGCTGTTTTAGAAAGCAAGAAGATAGCCATCCCAAACGAAGCCTATATTTTATTTGTAAATATAAGTGGGCCAAATACTAAATGCCCAAACCCCTCCCCGCTGCCAAAACAAAAATGATTGACATGCTGAAAGGAAATAAATAATGGAAAAGATATAGGAAACCAACCTTCAAAATAGATAGAAACAAAAAGACACTCGTTGTTTGAAAGTCTTCTTTACATGCATTGGTCCTTGCGGTATTAAACTATTAATAACTTTTATTGTCTACTTCCACTGTTATAAAGCTACTCCAAGATTGAAATGTTTCCAAGATGTAAAATCCATGTTGAATCACAAGTTTACTAAGAGCTTGAATGGCTTTGAATCTCTTTCTTATGTGGGTCGTCAGATCAAATTATCTTGTTTGATTAACCAATTCTCAACACTAGGGTTCACCCTAAAGAGAGAGCACTTCCTCTGATGCGGACAACCAACCGTCCATGCTTGTCCGAGGAGGAGCTAAAGATCGACGACCGAGATCACTTTGTTTTATTTTCGTTTACTAAGTGTATTTTAATTTAGTTACACAATTTTCCTTTTTTACCCTCTTGTCTTATGTAAGCCCAAGGGGCAAATGTGACTTTTAATTTCTCTTGAGGCCTATATATAGAGGCTCATTCTCTTGTATTAGGAGGATGAAGGTTTAAGAGTGACAGGTGGCTTCTTGGTGGATTTTATGTATTTTGACTGAGAGATGATTATGTGGGGTTGTAAGGTGACTAATTAGAGCGGAGTGAAGGTTATTTAGTCATCCTAAACCTATAATACAAGTTTGATCGAGAGATTGCAAAATAGGGGCACGTGGAATGCAATGGAAATAATAATAAGCGGAGATGACAATCATTAACTGTAATCTGTATTTTCATCGAAGAACTATAAGATAATGATGAGGGTTTTAAAACTTCACCAAATTACTTCAAAGTTGGAGAACATCATCAAATATACTTTTAAGGAAAAGATCACCAAAACTGAACTTTAAAGCACTCATACATAAGCACAAATAATTTTATTACTTCATAAATAAAACACTCTTACATGACTCCTGTTTATATGAACAAAATTCAAGCCTAAAGGGAGCAGAGTGCATGGCCCCAGCTTACAAGGAAGATTTTAAGCTAATTAAAATATATCACATGAATTAATAACATGTAAGGAGCGAACATGACAATAAAAGAAAATTGGTGACACTGTAAGCAAGGTAAAATTTGGCATGCTTGATTTAGAAAGAGAGTGGACTTCATTCCATTATGTAGTTCTCAACATGAAAAGGTATGTCCAAGCCTTACTTTGTATGAAAGGTGGAGTGCTCTACAATGAAGGATATGTTCATTCCAAACAAGGGAGGGGTAAGCATGTGCAATTGCATCTTGATTGAAGCTTGCCTTGCTTAATCTCAATCATCACATTATTGATTTTTGGATGTTGACCATGCAAATTGGGAATGTACATCCAACCCTCAATGTCTGCATGTTTGATTTTGACTATGTCACAAAATTTATTTGAGTCTTGCGCATTTAATCTTCATGATTATGTATTTGCTTGATATTTGATCTTTGTGTTCCAACAAGGCAACAACTTAAACTTTTACCGCTCTTTAAACGCACACTTCTTTCCTAAATAATTTTTTGTACCTCCTCACTCCACTAGCAAGTCTCCATGCTGATATAAAATTCATATCTAAACACTCCTAAAACTCTTATAGGAACATTTTAATGGAACTAGCCTTATGCTATACTAATCTGGCTCAAATTATAAAAAAAAAATCCAATTTGCTTTCTTAGCAACCTCACATGTAAGAATAAATTTCACCATTTAATTCTAGAAGAATTGTTCTTTTTGCTCATTTTCTTTATAGTCTTAAAATATTGATTTATAACCATCCCATGAAATTATGTAGTTAAATTCTCCACAAGAATCACCATTCAAGCTTCACAAAAAAAAATATATCTTTAGAGCAAAAATAAGACTATCCATAATTTCATAGCTCCAATTTTGAAAGTAATCAAGTGTTCTTAATTTTGAAAGTAATCACATCATTTTATTCATACTCTTAGAATATAGATCCATAACTACTAAATTAACTCATATAGTAAAATTCTCCACAAGAATCACCATTCAAGCTTCACAAAAAATTGTCTTCTAAGTAAAAAAGAAGATTATCCATGATTCCACTGCTCCATTTTTTAAAACAATTAACCATTATTAGTTTTAAAGTATATGCTAGTTATTACAAGATCATAACCCAATATTAGTCAAATATAGCTTCTTTCATTGCATTTAATCTCATATTCCACAATCACCATAAATTATTCCATAGCCTATCTTACTATAATATATTTGACCATTTAAATGGCCCCCAATAGATAGCTTTTTTCCTCAGATAAACATTGTAATAGTTCATCTATCTCTTATCAAATTATTTTCTAATACAATTTAAAGAGTATAAACACTAATTATATTTATAATAACCTAGCCAATGTCCTGAAAGGCATTTTTGGGACTAGGCTAAACGAACGCCTCAAGGTGAGGCAAAACAAAAAAAAAAAACTTAAGATATTCTTCGAAAACATTTGAACTATAGGGTATATATGTCAAGATTTCATCCACCGCACATAGGGCACATCTACGCCCAATTGGTGATTCAAACGCACCTTGATATAAGTTTACCTAAATTAACTTTGAATTATTAATTATATAGCATTGCTCAGTTATAAAACAACCTTTCAATTTAAGTAAATTCTCAAATTAAAAAATTAATTTTTCTAATAGCATATCAAATAGAGAAGAAGACTTCAACACTTATGTCTTGATGAGTGCAAGTTGTCTTGCTTTATTTTAACAACTAATTTGATTTGATTTTGTATGATGCGTCAATTATGCTTCAAAATTTTTATGAATCATATGTTATGGAATCAAATATTTTATTTTGTTTTTAATTTTTTTATTATAGGGCATAAAAATATAATTCGTATGAGTTTACATCCTATCCCTCAAAGATTATGCCAAGCCTTCGACGGGTAAAACATTTTGCAATATGTTATTGCCTTTTAAAGCATTGAGCCTCACAAATAATCATGTTAACAGCAACTATCCTATCAATCTTATTCATCCAAACAATTTTATCTTTCAACTCTCTAACCACTACCATCTCAACATATTTCTATCATTAATCATTCCAACATAAAAACCTTATTTAATTTCTTTGGATATTCCTCATTTTCATTTGTTTTAAATAAAAAATAATGTTTGTTCTTCTTCAAATCATTATGACAATCCATTGCTTTGGATTTTTCACATTTCCAATCAAAGCTGATAAAGTGCCTTGTAGCAAAAAAATTGATGAAAGTAGAAATTAACTAGCTTTGAAGTGGAAATGAGAAATTAAGAAAATATCATTATAATGTAAGGAAATGTAAAGTAATTGTCACTAAATCAGTTTTCATAACTGAAAATTGTTGAGAGAAAAGTGTGATTATCAAATATAGTTGAAAGATTATGAAGTTATACCTGTACAGACAAGATTTCTGCATGCACCATTACGGAAGTCATGGAATACACGATTCCGATGGTCTTGCAACATTTTAGCATGAATGTAGAAGCATGAAAAACCAAGCTCAGTAATTTTCTTAGCCAATAATTCTACACGGTTAACAGAGTTGCAAAATATAATAGACTGGTTGATTTGAAGCTGCCAAGAGAAACCACGTTCATCAATCTCACGAGTATTGCCATCCATAAAGAGCAATAAGTTCATGTAAAATCAAACCTTTGAGAAAAGAGTATTCAAGCAGTGGACCTTCTGCCTTTCTTCTACAAAAGCGTAATATTGTGTTATTCCCTTGAGAGTGAGCTCATCCATAAGGTTAATTATGTAAGGCTTTCGCAGATATCGGTCTTTGAAGTCCTTGACTGTCACAGGAAAAGTAGCCGAAAACAGTAATATCTGTCTATTTTCAGGAAGAAAATGAATTAGCTGCTCAATTGAGGGCTGGAATTCTGGAGACAGAAGCTTGTCTGCCTGTAAGAAGTGGGCACAAGCTATTAGATAAGGATGTGGTCCTAAGTACGCAAATACATGCACCGAACAGGAGATGCCATTGAAGTCCTATTCAAGACATATATGGATAACACTAATTTCGACTAAAATATGGCCAAGTTGTTGAGCTATGAAGCAATACTTAGGGACTTCAGGTATTAAAAAAAGTGATGAACAGGCCCAAAACATACTTTTTTCTTATTCACGGCAACTTGAAAACCTTAATTGTCGGGCAAACAATGGTCAAATCGTTGAGACATGTTCAAAATAATACTTACACCTATATTTTAAGAAAAGGATGGAATAGATCAAAAACTATTGTTTATGATAAAAATTGATCCACTAGACATTTCACCAAATGTCTAAGCTTGACATGATAACACCCCTATGGTTCTCGGGTCCCCTTATCACTCCAGCTATAGGATCTGTGCTTGTGGTCTCATCGGTCTCCCATGATCTATAAAAATAGATGCCCAATGGGGGGAGTGCTGCCAATTAGCCATCCCTTCGTTCTATCTGAAATGGCAAGTAATTGGGGACCAATGGAAAAGTCAAGAGGACAAGTACGGGAGTATCTGCTAAGAGCCCCCTATTGGTCTTTAATAGCAGAGTTCTAGAAAGGAAAATGTAAAAAGGAGGAAAGAAAGATGTTGGTAAATGTCATTAATCGAGTAACAAGAGAAAGAAAAATGGGAGAGAGAATGATTGGATGTCATTATCACTCTCATTCATTTGTCTTAATTACATCCAAATATATTGTGTCTGACAACTACTGAATATTTACTCGGTTCAGCTCTAGTGCAGGAGAAAAAGTGAGAGATAATCGGTAGTCTCACCAAAAATTTAGTCACTGCGCCATGCCCCTATTTGAAACAATGCAGAAACTGAAGTTGGTAGGAAAGTTTAATAGGATGAAAGAGGTTAAGATAGAATGTGTGTGTGTGTGTGTGAGAGAGAGAGAGAGAGAGAGAGAGAGAGAGAGAGAGAGAAGAGAGAGAAAATAGAAAAAGAGAAATCCCATAAAGGCTGGAGGAGAGAGAATCAGGAAAAAGGAGTTTACCAAGGTGCAGAGGTTTAGCAAAATCCAAAAACCACGCATTCCATCATTAACAGCATACACTAGGGTCCTTTTTATAGAAGAAGACACTTTGAAACATTTATATAAATGACTCCAGAGAAAATAAATTCTAAATTATTTCATTGCAAAATGCTACCTAAGTAAAACTAATAAAACAAAGACCATAATCAATCATACAATTGACAACACATGCATCTTAAACGGGTAGCTGCCTTCAATTATATTTAAGTCTAGAGAAAAGTATCAAAATGGTCCATTGACTATTTGTGAGGGACTAAAATGGTCCTTAACATTTTTTAGGGACAAATTTGTTCCCTCAACTCCCCAAATGGGACCTTTTTGGTCCTGCCATCTAATAATAGAGTTGATGGTGTTAAATATGAGGGTAATTTGATCTTTTTTTAATTAAAATATTTAATAAATGTAATTTTTTAGGGATTATAATTTTTGTGAAAAATTTTATTAAACTTTTCTTTAATAAAAAATTATAAATATTATTAGTTTTAATATTTCACTATTTTAAAAATGTTTAAGCTAGCATTATACGGGGTCGACTATAGAAATCCACGCTCAGTGCTCGTCAGGGTCAACTATGTGATCAATGCAATCCCCGCTCACTGCTCTAAGGATCAATTGCATGATTGATGTGATCGAAGCTAACACTACAAGAAGCTGGATCGAAGCTGCGTGACGCTGGGATCAACTCTGCGGGCTGGGATCGACTGCGTGATAGATGTGATCCATGCTCACTACTCTGGAGATCAACGCGATCGACGTTGCATGATGCTGGGTTGAGGCTAAGCTTAACACTCTACGGTTCCCGCTGGGGGGCGAAACTGCAGTGGAGGCTACTACGCTGCAGGACGTTGGGGGTCAAAGGGTTTTGTTGTTGGGTTTTTGACGCGGAGAGTACGAAGAATGTTTTGTAGTGTTTATTTGCTTATTTCGATAATACCCTTGTGCCCATCCAATTTTTCTGTTTACAATTGACAGCATGACCAAAATGGTCCCATTTTAAGGAGCTGAGGGACCCCTCAAAATAGTTAGGAGCTATTTTGATCCCTCATAAAGAGTTGATGAACCATTTTGGTCCTTTCCTCTTTAAGTCTATTTAAGGCATATAACAAAGCAAAATAGTGCCTTCGACAAGAAAAATTAGAACATAGAAATTCAAACACTGCATCAGAAAGAGCTAATTCAAACAATTATTGCATTGCAGCAAGACCAGTTATGGAAGCCAAAAGCATAAAAGTTCTATTCAATCATACATTCAAGGCAAACAAAAATGGCAATTTATCATAATTCATAAATCAACAAGATGTAAATCACTAACCATGAGAAGCATTCTAAAAACAGATTGCAGAAGGTACATGAAAACAAGCAAAGATAATAAGCTCAGAACTAAGGACTCAATTGAATCAGCAAAAAATCTACCTTGCAAAATTAAATATCAATAGAAACAGATCACTTTTATCATACCTCGTCCATAATGAGCATTGAACAGTCCTGCAAGACACAAACACCCTTTTTTGCAAGATCTAGGATTCGACCAGGTGTTCCAGCAATTAGGTGGACTGGTTGATACAAACGCATGACATCATCTTTTAAGCTTGTTCCTCCAGTTGTAACCATAACCTGAACCTTCAAGTGCTTCGCCAGCTCCTTACAAACTTGAGATGTTTGTAGAGCCAACTCACGGGTGGGAACTAGTATGACAACTGCAAATTTCAGGGTAAAAAAATCAGTCTCACATGAGAATCAAAGAGAGGAATTGTCACATGAATACCCACAAATAGAAGCACTACATAAGTATATTAAACAAAAGAATTCACAAGAAAGACACTTCATTGTTATTTAGCAATACTACATGAGCAAATGTAACAATATTGCAGAAAAAGGAATTTAAAAAACAGTTGGGCCAATATCAGATACTTCAGATAGCAACGAATACTTAGTTGAATTTATGAAATAAGAATTGAAACCTTGGATAACATTCTTGTCTTGATCAATTTTTTCTAATGCTGGAATGCAGAAAGCAGCAGTTTTCCCTGTCCCGTTTTTGGCTCTAGCAAGAATGTCACGTCCGGTAAGAGCAATAGGGATGCTTTCTTCTTGAATAGGTGAAGGCCTTTCAAATCCTTTCTCATATATACCCATAAGCAATTCCCTCTTCAGAAAGTAATCTTCAAAATCATTTCCTTTGGTTGCTGTTACATCCTGAAATCAATACTTAGACGATAAGAGCTTTAGCTCTGGTATAAGATATCATATTCAGCATCAGGATGTTATTGTTAACTACGTCATTATTGTTTCAATATCCAGAAAAAAAAAAAAACTAAGAAAATTTTTCAAACGAAAGGAGATTCTAATTAAAAAAAAATAAACAGCATCAATAAAAATCAATATCCCAGTGAAATATAATTTAACAATTTCATATATTTCCTTAAATATATATAATTTTGTTAACAAAAACCTCAAAGTATATTTTATTTGTTTATTTCCCTGTATACACCCGTTCCGAAAAATCACAACACATTACAGCATATGTTAGCACTGATGAACCAAAGCTCTACCACAGAACTCTATGTATTTGGATCTGTAAATCTAGCAATCGGCAATAAGAAAGCATATTCAAGCAATGCTTTGGGAATTAGTTGCAACCTAAATGTCAGTCCAAGAAATCTGACATATTAAGTACACTGTGTGTATGTTGCAGAGATTTAATGATTACTAATCACAATCTGTAACATTTATCACTCTAATTGTCAGAAGAAATGAGACAATCTGAAGCGTCAACTTAACAGAAGTAGACAGAATTCAAGCATTCGTAGTATTAACATCATATTAATCCGTCTTTACTTGGTCCATTCCATTTCTGGTAGATAATATCCAAGAGTTACAAAGAACACAGTGAAGGAGGATGGAAGAAGCAGGGAGAACGGGATACCTGCTATGTTACATGGCTCTCTGAATCACACAGAAATAAGAAGCATCACATAACCTCAGCATGTTTACCCAAATTTCCGAAGAGTGGAAAAATTATGAAATCATTCTTAAACTATCAAAATATAACCCTGAGGAGTTCTTAAATAGAAATATTCCGTAAGTATACCAAGAATTGAAATGTCTCTCATACGCAAAAAAAAAAAAAACTCTTAACAGCTTGATAACAAAGCAAATGACATTTAAGTTCCAATAACTCAAATAAATGTCACTATGCATACATTAGATTATTAAAAAAAATGATGAAATGTCGTTGCCAATGTGGTGGTGAACAGAAATGATGAAGTTACTTTGGATGGGCTCAAATCACTCAGCACCAAAGTCAGGTCTCAAAAGAAGACATAACTTGCCAGCTACATATCATTAAATGGTACCTGGTTCAAGCTAGGGTTTGACATGGAGTTCAAACTCACTTGATGCTAAAGAAGGAAGTTTTAGAACAAATAGCATTAGAAATGTTCCAGAAGAAACAAATATTTCACATGTGGAAACACAAAAATGTACTGCTCAAAGATACCTCCATTAAGTAATAATTTCTCAACACAAAGAATTACGACCAGTGGTCATGTCAACTGATGCAGCAGTTGTAACTTTCTATAACACTTGAAACATTTCTCATTTTTACAGTAGAGATGATAATGAGTAATAATCAGAGCTTTCAAACTTTTATCATATATGGAAGTTACATTTATTTATTCAACATGATTTTATGTATCTGATCAATAAGGACTGCAAAAGAATATAATGCAAGCATTTCTAGTAGAACGAAACTTAAAAAACTAGCTGAAAAATGGATTAAGAACTTGTTTATATAATTCTTACACTATAAGGTTTTTTCGCAAAATTTTATCAAGTCACAAAATTTAAGAAATCAACGTCATGTTGAATAATCTGTATAGGATGAATTTAAATACATAGCTTCTCGGGAATCAAACTAGAAATTTATTGTGAAAGCTGACTTTTTAGCTAGTATGAGCTGCGTAGACTCAAACTTATTCAATTTCAGATTCATTATTATCCATGCTAAAATGTCCTTTCACAATTGACACAATTTTCAAAGCTTGGTTTAAGTGCAACAGAATGTCTTGGTGTATAGACTCAGATGTAGATAAAATGCAAGCTCATGTTCTACAGTAAGCTGTGAGAAAAATGAATGGTAAAATTTTATCATGCATTTAAGATACTCTTTTAATTCAGGATCATCATCAAAAAAATAGCTTGTTAGCTTCAAATAATTCTATAAGACCAATACTTAGCTTGAGTAAAACAATTAATGGACATGTGGCCCTTTTGATTTAGTAACGACAAACATAGCCATTCATTTAAGAGCTAATGAGAAAGAGGGCGATTTGATGCTGCATTATATAAAAGGGGTGGATCTGAAGCAATGACTTAGGCTTCGTTTAGGAAGATTTTTTTATTGATTCTTAAAGCAACTTTCTGGTACAAAAATTTATTTTTTTTTATTAAGAAGCTTCTTTAAGAAGCAGAAAGAGAGCCATCCCAAACGAAGTCTTAATTGCCTCCACTTGAATATGAAGGTCAAGGCTTTGAATCACAAAAACAGACTCACTTTAAAATAATACGTTAAGCAGTTTCTAGCGATGGAGTAGGGGCAGGAGGTGTTTGTAGGATGGTTGGCGGGTAGACAGGTTTCAGAAAAGAAAAACAGCGAAAACAAAATCAGGTAATAGAGAAACAGTAAGCAGCTGATTTCAGCAAACGAATTGACTATTCAGCAGAATCAATGAATTAGAGGGAGAAGAAGCATTACACATCCTTAACATGACTAGCCAAATTTCAGGACACCAACAACAATAACATCAAGCTTTTATCCCGCTATGTGGGGCCAGCTAGATAAATCATTTTTCTCCATTGTGTCTTGTTAAGAGTCAAATTCTCATTTAAATTTATAAAAAGAAAAATATCATTTCTAATATTTTCTAGCAAAGTCTTTCTAAATCTACCTCTATATTTCTTAACATAAACCAAATCTAATACATCTACTACTAACCGGGTCATTGGAAGGCCAACATTTTATGTGTCTAAATCATCTAAGGCGACTCTCGCTAATCTTATATGTCACTGGAGTTGCTACAATATTTTCACATACATAGTTGTTTCGCATTCTATCTTTTAAGACTGAAACGACTCATCCACCTGAGCATCCTCATCTCTGCAACACTTAATTTCATGTTTCTCTTTTAATAGCCAACATTTTGCACCAAAAAGCATTGCAGATCTCACCACCATCTTATAAATTTTCCCTTAAGTTTGAGGGGTACTTTTCTATCACACAATAGGCCCAATGCATTCCTACACTTCAACCATCCAACTTGAATTCTACTAATAATATCCCCATCTATTTCACCATCACTTTGAACCATAGATCCTATATATATGAAATGTGTACTCTTATTAATGAGTTGATTGGTCAAAGTCACAATTCCCCCACTAGATTTATTACTACTAAAATTATACTCCATGCTTTCAATTTTAGATCTACCCAAAAGAAAACCTTTAGACTCTAAGGTTGGCATCCAAAATTCAAGTATTCCTTCAACTTCCTCTCTAGTCTTATTGAAGAATATCATCAGCAAAAAGCAAACACCATCCTACATCCTCTTGAAAATGTCTAGTAAGAACATCTAAAGCTGATCCTTGATGTAATCCAACTGAAATACGAAAATACTTGGTCAAACTACCTTGTCTTCACAAGTAATAGTTCCTACATGCATATCCTTAATGACTTGAATATAAACCTTATTAAATCATTTCTTTTCTAGAACTCTCCAGAGCACTTTTCTTGGAACTTTATTAAGGTAGTACTATAATTTCTTAAATCATTTATTGACCATAAATATCTTTACTAAGAAGTCCTTAAATGGAAAGTCCCCAAACATAAGAGTATAAAAACGCCCTTAGTAAATAAAAGAGAAATTAAAGTAAATGACTCTTTACAACTAGATAACAAATCAATATATATCTAAACTCTAGAAACTCAAGTGCGTGACATAACTCATAAATTCAAACTTTGGAAAAAAAAAAAAACAGTGGACTGTGAATGCAGATGTGATGGTGTATAGAAAGCCTAAAGTTGCTATCGATGTCTACCATCAGGTGTATTCAAATAATTTTATATATGTAGATATGCACGTGTCCTGCATATATTGAAATCTAAAATATAAAACGATTTAAATATCATAATAATCAGTTTTAATTACGGTATAACTGGAAATGAAACTTAATGAAATTCATGGTGTAAATCCCTTAACCAATAATATCTTTCTTTTCAAATACAAACTTCTTCAACTTGTTCTAAATATTCTAAGAAACACACTCATAAAGTTTGTTTAGTATGAGGATTTGGATTAGTGCACCCAAAAATTTAGGAATCATTGGCCTCTCCATCTAGATTATCCACTTGGATACTAAATTACATTCTTAATATATAACTAAATCAAGTAAATGATTCAGAATGCTCTCAAGAATATAGGATAATTAATCTTGAAAGGACTAATTTGCGATTATAAATTAAGGACTAAATTGCAAAGTTGCAAACTAAATTTCAAAATAGGAGAGAGCAACCAAGGTAAGCGGAGATAGAAATACAATTGAAGAATCAAAGAAACTACAAAATATTCACTCTAGTCTTTAATCCTTATCCTAAGGGCTAACCAACCACTTCTAAGGAGATAATATAGGAATTAGTTGGCCACTTTTTTAACTCATATTTTCTAGTTTTCTTTAAATATGAATGAAATTCTATATATTTCTTCGATTTCTATAAAAAGAGATTAACTTTGTAATTTGAGGGTCAAGTTTTGATGAATGTAAATTGATTCACAGGTTATCAAAATGCAATCACACAACAAACGAGACCATTGATTACCCGGTTCTCTTTGTGCAAATATGATGCTATCAAATGTTTCTGTAATTTTATTTTTATTTGAACAATAGTATATTTTATGTTCTTTTCTTTTTTTAGTTATCCAATGATGGAAAAGCATCCAGTGATCATGGTAGGTTGTGCATGAGGCTTGGTAGACCTTTGGTTTGCTGGCTTGATTGGTCCATTTACTACTGCTGGTTAACGGGTTGATTGGAGGAGGTTTGGATGGAGCTCATTCTCTTAGTTTCTTGAGCTGAAGTTTTATAGCTCATTATTGTCCAAAAGGTAGCTCATTATGAAGGATTCATTGATGGGGTGGACTTGTCCCTTCTCCTTCCCCTTTCTTCTTGTCTCTTGGAAAATTGTGGCTTGTTTTAATGTTGGCTGAATTCTATGCATTAAAATTCATGAGGGGAGTTACTGTTTTCCGTGCTTTGCCTTTTGGAAATCCAGCCAACTCCTGGTTTTCCGAGCCTGGGTGGTTTCCCGTAATGTTGGCTCCTTGGTTCCGTGAAGCCTCCTTGATTCCTGTAGCTGCTCCTTCGGGTTCTTATGCTGGGCTGTTTTCCGAAAAAAGCATTTGGGAAATCCTATGAAATATGGTGCTTAGGTTCTTGTGGAAAATTAATGTGTGATTTTTGGCATTCCCCTACCTTGCCTATAAATATGAGAAGATGTTGTGAAGGAAGGGAGTTGATTATTGTGAGCAAAATTGCTATTGACCTGCGGGTTATTGGAAAAGCTTGTGAGCTTTGTCCGCCTTCTTTCTCATCCCCTCCGGAAATCTTGCAAACTCTTTCCAACCTTTCGTCTCGGCTTCTAACCTCTTTCGTCTCTCCGCAAGTGCCACTCCATCTGTATCCTTCTTCTCAAAGTGAAGCAACTTTAGGGTGTCGTGTCTTGGTTGATTTGGAAGCATTTGTTGGAGAAATTGGACAATCTTGCAGTGGTGGACCATCGGTTTGCTAGTCTTATGCACCTATCTTATTTACCCTACAATTCGATGCATGTGAGGAACCCGCTCTGACGGTTGTCTGAGGATAGCGTCTTTTATTTTTCTTTAAAATCTCTGTGTTTTCTTGTTGGATTTTGAAGTTTTAGTTATTTGCTTTTATTTTAATACAGTTTGGTTTAAGTTCTATCCATTGTTCCCTTTATGTTGGTTTTCTTACTTGTGTGTCTACATCAAAATAGTAGCCAGGAGCCACCTACACCTCATTCCAGCAATTTGGCACCTATATTTTGTTGGCTACAATAAATCAAGGAGAACTAAACATTATAGAAATGCAAATTGCATAGCAAATCAAGGGGAAGTAAATCTTATTGAAACCTATAATGTAATAAGTTTCTAACTTCCACTAGGAAAAAGAGGGTTGAATGTAAATGGATCTTTACAACCAAATATAAAACAGATAGTATAGCAAAAATAACATCAAGCCTTTATCCCACTACGTGGGTCGGCTATATGAATCATTTTTTTCCATTGTATCCTGTTAAGAGACAAATTCTATTTAAAATTTTAAATCTAATAAGAAAATGTAGTTTCTAATATTTTCTAACAAAGTCTTTTTAGGTCTACCTCCACCTTTCTTAACATAGGTCAAATCTAATACATCTACTCTCCTAACCGGGTCATCGGAAGGCCAACATTTTATATGTCCAAACCATCTACGATGACTCTCTCTAATCTTATCTACCACTGGAGCTACTCCAACCTTTTCATATATATACTCGTTTCACATTCTGTCTCTAAGAGTGAAGCCACTCATCCACCTGAGCATCCTGATCTGTGACTCTGTGTAAAACTTAACTTACTTTTACGCCTCTTTTTTAATGGCCCAAATTCTAAGTTGTAAAGCATTGCAGGTCTCACCACATCTTAAAGAAATTTCCCTTAAGTTTGAGGGGTTTTTTTCTATCACACAATAGGCCACTTGCATTCCTCAAGTTCAACCATCCAACTTGAATTCTACTAATAATATCCCAATTTATTTCACCATCACTTCGAACAATAGACCTGAGATATCTAAAATGTGTAATCTTATTAATGACTTAATCGCCCAAAATCACAATCCCCCCTTAAGATCTAATACTATTAAAATTACACTCCATGTATTCTGTTTTAAATCTACTCAAACGAAAACCTTTAGACTCTAAGGTTGACCTTCATGATTAAAAGTCTTCCTTTACAACTCCCTCTCCAGTCTCATCAACAAGAATAATATCATCAACAAAAAGCATACACCAGGGTACTATTAGACCGGTCCATTGGACCAGTCCAGCCGGTCCAGGACCGGCTCAACGAAACGGAGGCGGAATTCTTCCGCCTCCTACAGAAACCGCATGAGCCGCCGAAGAAAAATAATCAGTTTAGGAAGGATTTTTTAGGGATTTGGGAGGGAAATTTGAATGTAAGGACTGTTTAGGGATTTCCTTTTGATTTGTATGCATTAAATATTTTGTTTTCCTAGGGTTATGGCATCTTGAATTTGGCTGAAATTTGAGATCTCTTAAATTTAGGTTTTCTTTGGCCTCTAGCGGCGTCTAGAGATTTGAGAGAGATCGATCCTCCTCTCAATTTGAGGATCAATTGTATCTTGTTAGTTTTTCTTCCGTTAGTTGATTTCTTGCAATAAAATCTACTGTTTTCCGGATTTTCATTGGAGTTTGGAAGAGTTTTCTCGCTGTTTTCCGAAGATTGATATAAAATTACTTGAGATCTACAAGTGTTTCCTATCAAATTGGTATCACAGCTGTTTTTGGGACCTTTGGTGGGCCGTCTTGGTGAATTTCAGAGGTTGTTCTTGGATTTAGAAGAATAAATTTGTTATTATTGAAGGTCGAAGTCTAGATTTTTATTTCTACAAAAATTCGGGCATCAATGGAGGCCAAGAAAATGGATGCTTTGGAGGAACGCCTCGAAGTGGAGATTGGACAAATGAAATCTGAAATTTCAGATCTCCAAACTCAAGTTTCATATTTAAAAAAGGATGTTTCAGCAATCCATAATAAGTTTGACTCAAAATTTTCCATCCTGGAGGAGATGTTGAAGAAAGTGCTTGAGGGGCAAACCAAAACATTACTGTCTAAGGGGAAGGAAAGCGCCTACAGCCAGGGAGATGGAAAATACCCTAAAACAATCAGGCTAAGGGAAGATCAGGAGGTGGTGACTCGAAATACCTCTCCTTGAGTCTATTCCTAGGGAGGAGCCGGACATAGGTTATGAGGAGAGGCATGAGGAGGTAGGGCAAGAACAAAGATGTGCTGATTTTGAGAGGAGAGGGGCGATACTGGAAAGGGAAATGGGTAATTATGACCAAAGAGGGGCTGAATTTGAAAAGGGAGGGGTTTGTTATGATTCAAGGGGTCCTGAATTTGAAAGGAGAATGTGGGAATTTGATGAGGGGTTGGATATGAACGTAGAAGGGATGACTGGGACACTTGCGGGGAACCACCTCCTTAGGGAAGAAGAAATTATGAAGGGAATAGAGGGAACGGAGGTGATCTGAGAGTGAGGAAGCTGAAGATGCTTATTTTCGAGAGAGAGGATGCCCATGGGTGGATCTACAAGGTATAAAAGTACTTTACTGTCAACAGCTTGACGGAGGGGGAGAGACTGAAGGCAGTCGGGATGTGCTTGGAATGGAAAGCTTTAGCATGGTACCATTGGAGGGATACGAGGCGACCAATAAGGACCTGGAGGGAGTTTAAGGATTGTATGTTGGACGTTTCAAAACTAGTAGGGGAAGGGACTTCTACGAGCAGTTCTTCTCTTTGATACAGGAGGGGACAGTGATGGAGTACTGTGAGCAATTTGAGTACCTCGCCAGTCGAATGGATCGACTTCCAGAATCTGTACTAGAGGGGAACTTTATGAAGGGACAGAAACCAAAAATCTACGCCGCAGTCAGAGTGATGAGACCTCAGGACTTGGGAGAGTCTATGGAGCTAGCTCAGTTGGTGGAGGATCAAAGGCACCTGGAAAAAGGAGCAGGAGACAACAGTTCAGGAGGCTCGTACAGGATGACCACCACCTTTTTGGCACCCAAGGAGCCAACACCGGGTACTCTTAGGGAGATTTTGAAAGAGAAGATTGCCGGAGGAAAACCTGGGGACAGCTTCAAGAAGCTCACATAAACAAAATTACAGGAGAAGAGGGCGAAGGGGATATGCTTCTAATGTAACGAGAGGTATATGCCAGGGCACAGGTGTAAGGACCGAACTCTTCAGGTTTTTACCGTCAGTGATGAAGAATTAATTGAGGGGGGTGTCGTCTTTCCACCTTGCGGACAAGGTGGATCTTTGGGAGGGGAGTATTGTTAGACCAGTCCAGCTGGTCCATATTAGACCGGCTCAACGAAACGGAGACCGAACTCTTCCGCCTCCTACAAATATCGCGTGTGCGCCGCCGAAGCAAACGAACCAGTTTAGGAAGGATTTTTTAGGGATTTGGGAGAAAAATTTGAATGTGGGGACTGTTTAGGGATTTCCTTTTTATGTGTATGCATTAAATACTTTGTTTTCCTAGGGTTAGGGCATCTTGAATTTGGCTGAAATTTGAGATCTCTTAGATTTAGGTTTTCTTTGGGCTCTAGCGGCGTCTAGAGATTTGGGAGAGATCGATCCTCCTCCCGAATTGAGGATCAATTGTATCTTGTTTGTTTTTTCTTCAGTTAGTTGATTTCTTGCAATAAAATCTACTATTTTTCGGATTTTCATTGGAGTTTGGAAGAGTTTTCACGTTATTTTCCGAAAATTGATAGGAAATTACTTGAGATCTACAAGTGTTTCCTATCAGGTACATCCTCTTGCAAATGTCTAGTAAGACTATTCATGGATAAAGCAAAAAATATATAAGCTTAAAGATGATCCTTGATGTAATCCAACTGAAAGAGGAAAATATTTGGCCAAAACATCTTGAGTTTGAATACAAGCAACAACTCCTGCATAATAAATATCCATAAAGATTTGAATATAAGCATTATAAAGCAGATACTAGAGTGGATAAATTTAAAGCCAAACCTGTTGCAAAAGGGTAAGCCTAAGCACAATTTTCTTAAATTCCTACTTTCGTTGCATGTGAGGAGACCGCTAAACGGTTATACTGAGGATAGTGTTTTTATATTTTTATTTTGTTTTCGTTCAATTTGGCTTTTGTTTTTCCTAAGTTTGTTTGGATGTTTGCAAGTTACAATTGAATCGAGTTTGATTTAAGTCTTGTCCTGATATTCTCCAGTTTGTCTCTTTACTCTAGTTTTTGCTCGCATCATATGTGAAAAGGTTGAAGTAGCTGCAGTGGAAGATAAAATTAGAAAGAGTTGCCGTAGATGGTTTTGTCAATAAAAGGGCGGCCTTCCTATGACCGGGTTAGGAAAGTAGATGTATTAGATTTGACTTACGTTAAAAAAGGTAGAGATAGACCTAAAAAGATTTGGTTAGAAAATATTAAAAAAGACCTTTCTTTTTTAGATTTAAATGAGAATTTGACTCTTAACATAACATAATGGAGAAAAAGGATTCATATAGCCCATCCCATATAGTGGGATAAAGTCTTGTCGTTGTTGTTACTATTGTTATAGTTACAAGGGTGGAGATGAAGATCAATGGTGTTCATTGTCATTTTAGGCCTCCACAAACTATTTAAAAAAACAGCTGATATAAAATTGAAGTTTTCAAATTGATAGAATTGTAAACTAACAATAGATTTGCACGTGCAGACACACAAATAAAGGTTAAGTCAAACTTGTCAAACTGCACTGATCGTACATGGTAGCTGCACCACAATAGGGATGATACGAATACCCATGCAAGTAGATGGGTGATACGCAGCCATCATTTTAAATTTTTAATAATAAAAGCAGAGATAGCAATTACTATTGGATGAGGATCAAGCTAAGTATATAAATTAAGGAATGAATTGAACTGTTAAAATAAGCACTATTGATAAGAAGATAATGGTATAAGCATATTGCTGAGCATCATTTGTACGAGAATGTCAAGAAAAAGTTATGGCAATTTCATAAAACGATAATAAGATCCATTATGTTAAACGTATCCAATCTTTAGGCGATTAAAAAAAACGACACAAATAAGTATGGCGTATATTAACATGTTTATGTGAACATATGAAAAAACTGGAATGAATAAAATATGAAATCATCATGCTACAGAATTCAGGTAGCAGCGCCAATTGAAAACAGCAATGTCAAAATAGACAAAAATAGCTTGGGCATGTGCCATGGAGAAGATATATGTGGAAGTCATTGGAAGGAAAAGGAGCATACAGAATAACTAAACCCTAAACCCTAAAAAAAAATCCTAAAAACCCCAAAAAAACCATAAATCCTAAACCCTATCCGCAAATTATGAAAAACTAACTTGACATAATTACAGTTATACAACACTTCATAAAAAAGAATGGAGGAAAAGTATATATGCATAAGCAAAATAGGTGATAATCATGTTTGTGGTATTAGTTAGATATAGTAGAAGAGGAATCTTAGTATCTATGTAAAAACTGTCATCACCTAATTCTTATCAGTAAACTGAAGCACAGAATAAAAATCTAGGGTAAGGTGATTTTCTAAAATATCTTCTCCTTGAGCTTTAAACGAAATGATATTAGAAAACCAAACTAGGCGTGACAACCAGCTTGAAGCTAGTGTTAGATTAAGATGCATTTGTGAATTACATTATCAGTATCATCCTTACACTTTTGGCTGGGTTTATGAGCCTTCATTCCGTTGCTGTTGATGCTGGTTGGCATGCTAAGTCTATCTTGAGTAAATGTTTAGGCATAACATTTATTCATGTTGACTTCAATCAACCTAATTTTTTCCTAATTCTTTCACGTTATATACCCATCTTATTGATGCATCTTTCACCCGCATTTATATTGCCTAAATTTCTCTCTATATCACACTATACATCTTTAAATTTCTAGAAAACACTAATCGTAGTAAAAACAATCCTAATCAACTAGAAAGACTTAAAAGCTTAATTAAAATTAGCCAAAGGTTGGGCGAGGAGAGTCATCACTCATCAGCCAATAATTTTACATAAGCAAAGGCACAGCCTATTGCAAATGCATTACATGCTAATTATCTCAACAACAGCTTCACCGATGAGAAGAATACATATCATATGACAAACATGGAACCAAAACTCAAATTCATTAAAACACTATTTTAGACAAATTCCAACTCATTGGTGCTACAGAAGTTAGGAATGTAAACAAATATTTAATAAATAGAATTTGAAAAGTTCTTCATGCTAAATTTTTTCCCCTTTCTTTCTAGTCTATTATCAGGTTAAACCTTCATACAAAAGGGATTTCAGGACAAAATTTCCGGAGAAACCAAATGATCATTAGTCTCATTCTTCTATCCCAGAAAAACAAAAGCATGTGCTGGTTATTGTTTTTGCGGGGAGGTGAAGTAACACTAAATTTATGACAGACTAATTTTGCAAATAGGTGGCATTTAAAAGGTGACAAAACGGTTCATGGAAAAAGGCAGACTAAAATTTTAAAGTTGAACAAAACTTGGTGTATGATAAAGACGGCTAGTATCATAAGATTGTTATAAAATTCAAGAAGAGGAAGGGAATGGTGCAATCGCTAGCAATAGAAGTTCTAGCGTGACCAAAGAGTTTCCAACACAACAAGATTAAGGCTTCGTTTGGGATCACTTTCTTACAACTTCTTAAAGTAATTTTTTAGTACAAACATTTTAATTTTGTCCTAAAACGTTTTTTTAAGAAGCAATAAGAAAGCTATACCCAAACAAAGCCTAAGTCATACATCAATATTAAAAATGTATCTTTTTGTGCCTATTGTGGAGATGCTTGACCGGTAGCTCCAATAGCATTGCCCTTAGCCTTCCATGGAAAAGGATATGGCACAATTTCCAAAACAAAGACGTGATTGATTAAAGATAAGCAGATTGGCATACACTTGCATAAGAAATAGTTATAAATAATAAGCGAGATCATTTTAGAAAAAGGTGAGAAGTAAAAAATTTAAAAAGTTAGGTTTATTGAAAGCTTAATATTAATAAAATAAGATTTGTCATATGATATTCAATTAGATGCCAGATAAATAAGTATTAGTTAAGAATATCAAAATATAGTAGCATGATGCCTATGGGTGATAAGTTCTAGTTGCTTGAATCTATTACAAAAAAAAGTTGTATAGATGAGATTATAAATTCTAGCACTAAAATTCGTTGGTTAAAATCGAGAAACGCCCAAGGAGAACGAAGATTCTATAATCATCAAGACAATCAAAATTTTGCAAATTTACAATTAGACCAACTAAAATATGCATACGAGTAATGAACAACAAAGAAATCATTAATAATCAAGTTAAGCGTGACAAGAATTAGAATATTAAGATGAATTTATCGTAAAATTAAAAAGGACAAATTAGAAATACTTATATTGGGTGGATATGGCCAGTGGTGCCTATTGAAGAAAAAATTGATAGAAAATAGATTTACGCAGTTTGAGCATGTGCAATACATAATAGAGAATACACTAGTAGAGAGAGTAAATATAATTGATCTAGATTGATTAGAAAGGGAAAGTGATATACCAAAACAAAGTAAGCACCTCAAGTTTTACAAATGACCAGATGGAATAAGATAGCATGAACACCTCCAAACTAATATACAAACTACAAATTATTTTAAATCATTCATTTGACATTGAACTTTAACCAAGGTTTTATTTGAAGATAAAATTAAGTGAGACAAGTAAAGCAAGCAGCCTTTTACAATAAAAGATGTTTCATGTAAAGTCCAAGAACTTCAGCGTGATGAGAAAGAACTTTTTGAGATGGCATCATATATAATCTAAAAAGCTATAAAGACAAAAACTCTACTATCTGGATAGGATAATCATTAAATAGTCTTTTTTTCTACTGTAGCCATTCAAATGCATAAAGTTTAGCTCACCTCTGTCTTGTAGCGTGTGTCTGCAGCTGGTAATCTTAATTGAGCTTTCCAATCTTGTGAGCTGGAAAATCACAAGGAGAATAGATTAATAGAATAAAAAGGCATCTAAACCTTGATAAAACTGGCTAACCATTAAGAGAATAAAAAGAGATTGCCCCATAATATTTTGATAAAACTGGCTAACCATTAAGAGAATAAAAAGGCATCTAAACCACAGCTTAGTAAACTAGTTGAAATTGAGAAGACAATCTTCTAATAACAATTTTAGACTACTGAGATCATATGTTCACACTTGTTAGGACAAAGGGCATTTGTGCCCCATAAAACAAACCACTCTCTTAAAAAGCTTCTTGAGAACATGGTTTAATGTCTCAATTCCAAAAGACAATCTTTTCAAAATGGAATAAAAGAATCAAATATTGAATTCATGTATGTCCTCTAGGGGTGCCAAAATGGGTATTCATATCGGATTCGAGTCAAACTCGGAATTGACCCGGATCCAAACGAATTGACCCTAACTCGACACGGTTATGTAAACGGGTCAAAAATTATGATCTGGACCCGACCTGTCAGGTTACAGGTTGACCCAAATTGCTAACCAGCCTAACCCGAATATCCTTCCAAGTGCGAGCGAACAAATCAGGCGCAAGCTATGCAGGCAAAGGCCGAAGGGGTGCGTCACATGTGCATGTGAAGGCCAGCATGCGCGAGGTGCGACATTATGGCACCAGTGGAGAGATCAAAGGAGACCTATCAAGGACTGGAGGGAATTCAAGGACTGCATAATAGAACGTTTCCAAACTGACCGGGGAGGAAATTTCTATGAGCCGTTCTTTGCTTTGGCACAGGAGGGATCAGTAGCAGACTACCGGGAGCAGTTTGAGCACCTAGCCAGTAGGGTGGAGCGATTATCAGATACGGTAATGGAGGAGAACTTCATGAAGGGGTTGAAGACAGAGATACGAGCAGCAGTGAAGGTTTTGATGCCTCATGACTTAGGGGATGCCATGAAGTTGCCCAGCTGGTGGAAAATCAGAAGAATTTATAGAAGGAGCTAGGAGCAACAGCTCATGAGGCTCTTACAGGATGACAACCACTCTTCTAACACCCAAGGGGCCTGCATCAGGCAACATTAATGAGACCACCAGGGAGAAGCCAGTAGGAGGAGGGAGTTGGGAAAGTTTCAAGAGGCCGACAGAGAAGGAGATGCAGGAGAGAAGGGTAAAGGGGTTGTCTTTCAGGTGCGAGGAGAAGTATACGCCAGGGCATCGGTGCAATGACCAAACTCTTCAAGTTCTCACCGTCTGCGATGACGAGGAAACTGGGGAGGGAGGCGAAGGAGGAAAAGGAGGAGAAGCTACACTTGAATTTGGCTGAGATTTCATTGAACTAAGTGGTAGGATTCACCACGAATCATACCATGAAGGTGAAAAGGGAGATAGAGGGCAGGGAGGTAGTGGTGCTAATTGATAGTGGGGCTACCCACAATTTAATTTCCACTCAGGTCGTTAACCAATTGGGAGTGAAGTTGGTGGACCCCGGTTGCTATGGAGTGATGATGGGTACATGGAAGGTAGAGAAAGGCCAGAGGATCTGTAGAAGAGTGGTGTTGACCATCCAGGGGATTCAAGTAAGGGAGGACTTTCTCCCACTAGAGTTAGGAAGCATTGATGTCATCCTGGGGATGAAGTGGTTGCAAACCTAGGGGGAAACCAAGGACAACTAGGGAGCACTCACGATGGAATTAATGGTGGATGGGAGAAAGGTGGTTATAAGGGGAGATGCAGGGTTATCCAAAGCCATGACATCACTTAAGACCGTGGTTAGGGATATACAAGAGGTGGGGGAAGATTATCTGGTGGGACTACACAGGTTGGATGCGATCAAATTGGATGAGGGAGGGAATGTTTCTCTTTCCGTGCAGCCCTTGGTTCAGCAAAAAAGTAAGGTTTTTCAGTCACCTCAAGGATGGCCACCTCCGCGGGAACACGAGCATATTTCCACCTTGAGGACAATGTTGGATCTTTGGGAGGGGAGTATTGTTATCCATTGGACCGGTCTAGCCGGTCCGCACGGGACCGGCATTTCGCAATTGACGTGGGATCTCCGCCTCCTGCGGAGATCGGGCGGCCCGACCGCCCAAGCATAGCATTTTAGGAAGGATTTTTGGGGGGATTAAGAGAAAAATTTGAATGTAGGGACTGTTTAGGGATTTCCTTTTGATTTGTATGCATTAAATAGTTTGCTTTCCTAGGGTTAGGGCATCTTAAATTTGGCTGAAATTTGAGATCTCTTAGATTTAGGTTTTCTTTGGGCTCTAGCGGCGTCTAGAGATTTGGGAGAGATCGATCCTCCTCTCGAATTGAGGATCAAGTGTATCTTGCTATTTTTCGTGTTCCTTTCATCAAATAATACAGATTATCTACTGTTTTTGTGATTTTGTGCCGATTATTGGGGAGAAAGTTCGTTGTTTTCCAAATATTGATAGGAAATACTTGAGCTTTACAAGTGTTTCCTATCAAAAAATAATAAGTCATATTGCATCTCCTCGTTACATGTCTTGGCTCCACTACTCGGGTGTAATAACTAACTTGACATGACTATCAGAAACACCATGATATAATAACTTTGAAGCACGTGAACTAAGAAAAAATCATTAAAAAAAAATAAAAGCAATTCATACAGTACAAACATTAAAGATAACTATTGCTGAAAAATAAGTAGGGTTATCTGAGAAATCCAAAAGTTGTACTCTTGAAAGTACAAAAGCTGAAACAACAATTCAATAAAAGCTACCGTGATAGAAATTGTTAGCAATCAAAATGCCTAATTCATAACTCAAGGAAATAAAGAAGACAAGCCTTTATAATTAATATCTCCTAATGGCCAAATATGAGAGTTTAAGGGCACTCAAACCAACAAAATGACCAACTTGGTCACAGTATACCCAACAATCTAGAAGCTGAAAAGGCAAGAAAAACTAAATGAGGATAAATAAGCCTTAATCAAGTAATATTAAATTGAATCACACAAAATAAAATCAATTGTGATTTCACAAAGATGGACAAGTTGCTCTATAATTTTTTTGTGCGTGATCATGAAACCATAGAGGAAATGCACATGTAATATATAGCTTTTTGGCATGTTTGTTTCACCAAACAAAGTCCTGTTATGTCCAATTTTTTAAAATCAAAGCAAAAAAAACAAAAGTTTTATCAAACTAAAATTAAATAAAAGCTTCTCCTCAGATAATAAAATAAAGAAGCCATCGTGCATGTAAAATTAAACCACTTTCCAGCAGCATAAACGTAACAAAAAGAGCTAATTTCATAAATTCCATTTTTCAAGTTTAGTGGCGTCCACAGATCCCAATCATAACCAAGTGAAACATGCTTATCCAAAAAAAAAGTATAGTTTTTTTCATAGAATATTATCTTTCTCGTATTTTAAGCTATTTCAAAAAAAATTTACTTTGCAGCAATTTCTAAAGCCATAACTCTCCTTTGCTTGTAAGATCCTGGATTTGGGGTACCAAGAATTTTTTTAAAGATGTTTCTAACAAGGTCATTCAACAATAATCTTTCTAGTGGCCCGAGAAGTTCTCTAATCATTTGAACATAAACTAAAAGATCCAATTAGCCTCCACATTCACCTCAAGGGCTACAAGTCCATCCTCCTTGAGATCAACTCCGCCAAGATCCAGCTCTCTTAAACTTGGTCCGAATTCACTTACCATAGCTACACTAGCAAGCTCAACTCCATCCAGCCCACAATGATAGAAGCTGATATATGAGGGACCATTGAGGTCATGTTCCCCAACAAAGAGCTCATGGTGAACGAAGAGATCAGCCACGAAGTAAAATGTGACTCACATGATTTAAACAACATGTGGTATCACGACTCCTATCAGTGATACCCAAACAACTCCTTCCATAAGCATAAACGCTGAAGAAACTTTTCAGATGCCATTAATTTCTCCAATAATTTAAAAAAAAAAGGCATAGAGCCTTCATTCCTCTCCTTGATGCTTCACTCCTTATGTTGAGAAATGTAACCAAAATAATGTTTGTTCTTCTTATTTAATCCTTGCAAATGAAAATCTTAGAGCAATAGTAGTTGAAAACCCAGATTTAAATCATTTCTAACCTAATATGATAGTGCATTCAGGGTGCAATTTCAGTGGTTTGATTGCTTCCAATATAACTACATGGGTTAGTTTCATATTTTGAGGGAATCAGCCCCAGCTGCCTAAAGTGCATAACAGGGCTAGGATGGGGACCCTCAACTATATAGGGCATGCACCCATTTCTTTTACCCATACTAAAGGGCCTAAACATATTCTACAATGTTCCATAAAAAGAAATAAGTGTATTGACACTTTCTCCCTTTACTTGAGTATTATTAAGCCGCTAAATTGAAACTTCATGCGAACAGATAAGGAAAGGAACCCATCATAAACACTTTAGCTTCTAGCAGCATTGCATCCTATAATCATGCAACTGTTGCTATACTGAAAGTAAAATGGCCGCCTTGTGGACACACCAAAGAGGTTGAAGTCATAGAATTCTGCACAGCTGTTAGTAAACTCGGAAATTAAAAAACAATCCTTTATTCAGCTTAATCAAAAGAACATTGCAAAAACCATCACAAAAACTTCGCTTTAACGTTTCTTCTCATACCTGGAATCAATGGCATCAGAGGGAACTGGTTTCACCAGCTCATTAGAACCAGAATGTCTTTCCATCTGATTCCTCCTTAGCCATTGCTGCTGCTGATGCTGGAATTGTTGATTTTGCTGGCTCTGTGCGGGATTTCTCTCGACGTAGTGCTGCTGAAGCTGATGTCCCCGTGGATAAAAGTTGACATTCGGCTCAACGCTGCCTCCGCGGCCATTGCCGATTCCTGGAGGATATCTTCCTCTAGGGTTCATCCGGACGAGCTAAATGATTACCCAAATCAAAAGTAGCAATAAGTGAAAAATCACATCTTCGATCGCAGGAAATATAAAGTTAGATTTAATAAAGCGCAGGTGCTCAACTACAACCAACCGAAACCCAAAGTTCCCGCGTCTGAGGGAAAATCTTCCAAACCCTAATCCGAAGCGCAGACCAGAACTAGCCGATGTGCGATGAGCCAATGATTTTGCGGATCAAACCTTTGTGACTAACGAGTTGAAAATGGGACGAACAGGAACAGATAGGAAATTATATTATCTTTGAAATTTCGAGGAAGCATCTGCGAATGCAGCGACAGGGGTAGGTATTTGTTCCCACGCTCTCTTTCTCTCCCTCCATTAATTTTTTTTATTTTTCAATTAACGAGCGTAATTTATCATTAACTTGGATAATGATAACAACATTATAATTAAGAGAATTTAATCTTATTAATAATTATAATCCATACATTAAATTTGATTATTATATCTTCAAAATCTTAAATTTAAATCATTTACTTTATAATTTATCTATCGTGATTTAAGAAAAAAATTGATAAAAATAAAAATTATACAACCAAATTAATTAGCTCATACTCAATACATTTATTAAACATATTTAAAATCCGCATCTAATCTAGTTTTATCTTGGAAAAATATATGAAATGTTATTAATAAAATGCATCAGGCTGAGACTTCACTTAGGACAGTTTTTTTACTGCTTCTTAAAGCAGAGTTTTAGTTCAAAAATCTTAATTATTGTACTAGCAAAGTGCTTTAAAAAGCAGTCAGAAAGTCGTCCTAAACAAAATCTTATTTTATGATAAAAAAGTATCTGAAACATTTTATAAAAGGGCGGTAGGACTTAAAATACTTTATGGCACAAAACATTCATTGTTAAAAGATAAACATAAAACTAAGTCGAAGTGTTGCGGAGATGATGATGCCTAGGAGGATGAATAGCTTTTTGCTTGAAAATATAGACCTGAAAGCTTGAACACAAAATGATTTGCTCATATAAAATGTCAGTCATTTGATGACCACATTAGATGAGTAGATTTATTATAATTGACCTATGTTAAGAAAGATATAGATGCTAAAAGGAGGAAAAAGATTCATATTATTGATCCCATGTAGTTAGATAAAAACTTAGGTTTCGTTTGGGACTTTTTTCTTACTGATTCTTAAATTAGCTTTCTAATATAAAAATTTTAAATTTTGTACTAAAAAACTGCTTTAAAAAGTAGTGAGAAAGCCGTTCCAAATGATGCCTTATTATGGTCATTGTTATTGTTGAATCTCATATAACTTAGGAGCGCTTTGTTGCCTCAAAACGAAATGTATAATAAAATGAATTTAATGAATTTTAAATATATGAAATAGTTTATATAAGTTTGAAATAAATAATACATTTTTCTAGTTTGAGTTGAAGATGACTGCATTATAAAGCTCAAAAATGATGGTGGACAATAGCCAACAGGCGACCAACGATGATGGGAGGCGAGAGCCAGTGGGCATCGGCAATAGTGGCAAATTTCCATGAATAACAAAGAATTTATGGTGTATTTAAAAATTGTTCAAATCTAACAAAATTTAAATAAATGTCAAATTTGCACTAGATGGTGTATTTCAAATACGTTCAAAATTTTATTTTCTTTTTTCATTTATTTCAAATCAAATATCAACATTTGCAAAATTCTTGAATTTTGAAACATTTTACACTCATTTTTTATTTTACATTAAATCAAGCAGCCCATTTTTACTTATTTTTCTATATGCTACTAAAAAAAATCGGATAGTTGTAAGAAATACAAAAAACAAATTATAGAATAAAAAATATAAGGAAAGAAATCGAATGAAATACATAGATCAAAAATTTTATTTTATGTCACTAACCTTCAGTGGCAAAATAAAAGTTAACTCTTAAAATTCCAGCCGATGAAAACAATGATATTGACCCTAAAGGCTTTAAGCATATAATGAGCAAGTTGGCTCAGCCAATATAAATATTTAAAAAATAAAATTTATGCCCCAATAAAACTAAGAGAGAGAGAGAGAGAGAGACTTTGAAGCTTACTATTTTAACAAATAGATTGTCTTCTTCACTAATACTGAAACAACCATTTCCTTATTCAAAATCATCCCAATTACATGCCTTGGCGGCACTTAATACTTACAATCATTAATCGCAGAAACAACCTTCCCCATCTCCATCCCTCGACTTCCCTTCACCAAAACAACGTCGCCTAAACCCAAAAACTCCCTAACTTTCGCTGCAAGAGATTCTACATCTGAACTGCAAACCACATCAATCTTCTCCATCAGCTTCAGTTTTTCGGCAGCGACGAGAAATCTTTCTCCGACAAGCATTATAAGCCCAATAGAATCACAACAACAGAGATCGAGCACCAGTTCATGGGCAGCAGCTTCAGTCACACCCAGTTCAAGCATGTCGCCAAGTACGCAAACCCTTTTACCAGTACAATCAAGGTTCTTCAGAGATTCAATGGCCGCAGCCATGCTTGGAGGGCTGGCATTGTAGGCGTCGTTAATGACTGTGATGCCGCTCCTTGTGAGGAGCATTTGGGACCGCATGGGCGCGGGACGAAATCTTGAGAGTG
Organism: Dendrobium catenatum; assembly: GCF_001605985.2. Taxonomy (NCBI): domain Eukaryota; kingdom Viridiplantae; phylum Streptophyta; class Magnoliopsida; order Asparagales; family Orchidaceae; genus Dendrobium; species Dendrobium catenatum. The sequence goes on from NW_021320055.1 coordinate 607,205, forward strand.
ATTCTGCGATTTGAGGAAGAGGTACGCCTAATGAGACGGCGACGGCTGTTGCAGCACATGCATTCATGGCTTGGTGCAAACCAGGACCATGTAGCTTGAATTCAACCCTGAATGAGAAGATGATTGCACATAACTTGTCATTTGCATAGAATCAAATGTTTATCATAGTCAAAGAACAAATAAAAGAAAGGGGGATTTATATACATACCATTTTATTTCATACTATTTACATATTTAATATCCTAAATTTTAATATTTCATAGCTACCAGTCATATAAAATTTTAATATCAAATGTATCGCTCATATATTTAATTCTTATCACTCATATCACCTTATAACCTCAATTTAAGTTAAAAACTATATTTGAAGCATAAAACATGAGTTTTCAACATCAATTTGCCCTTCCCACAAGAATCTCTCTGACCAAAAGCATTTTCCTCCATCCCTTCCCTTTAAAAGTTGTATTGTGGCTTTGAGCCATAACTCTGGTTACTAATGATGTGTGACTAAAGTTCATCAAGGCTCTTGGCTCCTGGGCTTAGGAGACATGTCATTATACCACTATACTTTTCTGACCACGTAGGTATATCTATAACGTAACTTAGAAAAACGGAAGCCTTGGTATTGTTTCCCACCCCAATAAGTCATGTCATGAATTTATGATGACAATGACGGGTTTGCAGTACATCATATCACTTGTTGGCCCACAATCACCGTTAAGAATGTCAATATAGACACCCTTTCGGCAATATGCACCAAGTCAACCAACCTGAATCTAGGTTCGCACCAATATCGCATTAAGGAAATTGAATATGGCCCATCATACATATCCTTATTAACTTCAACATGCCTCTGACACACCCATTTTCCTTAATGCAAACCAAATTAATTTCATAATACTTCGATCATAAGTCTTATCAACATCTACAAAAATCATATGAAGATTAATTCTTTGGTCTACGTACATTTTCATTAATTTTTACACCAAAATCACTTTTATTGCGATTCCTAGCATGAAACCAACTTGACTTTCCTATAATGCCATAGTTTTTCTAAATTTGCATTTAATTTTTCTCTTCCATAATTTCATTATATAATTCATAAATTTCCTTTGTGATACCATAATTCTAAACATCTTCTTTTTCTTAAATATGGCCATAAAAATTTTCTTCTCCAGTAATTTACATCTACAAAAATCATATGAATATTAATTCTATGGTCTACGTACATTTTCATTAATTTTTACACCAAAATCGCTTTTATTGCGATTCCTAGCATGAAACCAACTTGACTTTCCTATAATGCCATAGTTTTTCTAAATTTGCATTTAATTTTTCTCTTCCATAATTTCATTATATAATTCATAAATTTCCTTTGTGATACCATAATTCTAAACATCTTCTTTTCTTAAATATGGCCATAAAATTTTTCTTCTCCAATAATTTATTATTATCTTAGTCAATAATAGTTTATTAAAAGATTTATTAACCAAGCATCTGTAATATCACCCATAAGTCTACAAATCTCAAGAGGTATCCAATCTTGACTTAAAACTTTATATTTATGCATCTTTTTGAGAACTAACTATACTACACTATATGCATCATAATTTTATTAATTATACACTTCTAAAATGATTTCTTCATTAAAATTAAAATTTAATTAATTGTCAGCATTTTCATCTTTATCTCAATCAAGATCTTAATATCTTAACTTCTAATAAATCCAACCCAACATGATGCACAAAAATAGCACAATTAAAGATGCATCAAAATAATTAGCATCATGTCTCAAAGCTGTGGAGTAGTAAACTTTCTAATTAAATAAAAATTATCATCATCAGCCTTGTACAAAATATTTGGTATTGGATTTAAGAATTCTCAATCTCTATTCATTCTTATTAATTAAGTATGCAAATCAAAAGTTTTTTGAATGTAAAACTATCTTGGAAGGATAGAGATTACTTTTTAGTTGCATGTTCCTCATTGGGATAATGGCTATAAGGCTATTGATGCTGAAGTCCTGGACAAATTTAAGTCAAGAGGGATTTTAATAAATTAAATGTCACTTTGAACCTTATAGATCTAACGCTCAAGCATTACCATATAGCCCATTATACAACCTATTGAAATCAATGCACATTTTTGGTTCAACTAATATCTACTTATTCCAATACCAAACGTGCTATTACAAATGGCGGTGGCAAATTTACCGCATATAGTTAGAAACTAAGGTTAGATGAACCGGCTGGGTTTCTTTGAAAAGCAAGAGAAATATAGGGCACATTAATTGACTTTTAGTAGTTATATTCCTTCTTATAGTTATTTCTCCCCAATTCAATCTCTCATAGTTATCCTCAGATGTTTCATTTGACCAAATGTATATGAACTTCAAAGAATTAACTCCTTTCTTTTTTATTCCAACTTGATAGTGCTAATTTATGCAATCCCAACTTTTATATGTAATTATGACCTTTGAACCTCATATTGAATGGAATGCTAAAGATGGATACTAAAAAGTTTTTAAAACAATGAAGAAAGAATACTTCTTACATTTTTGGAGTCCTTTTGTCTGCAATTTTAAATCGGTTGGTGATGGACGTAGGCATGTTATTTTCTATGATCACACGAATTGCACGACCACCATCAATGTTTTCAGCCAAGAGCAGCCTAACATCACATCCAACTCCTCGTCCAAAAAGTACCTAACCAAGAAAATAATATTGCAAAATCAGTAATAAGGGAAGTTATAACTCACAAGCGCCAAATGGTTGGGATGAGACTATTTATGATGATAAAGAAGATAAAGTTTTATTTAAAAAAAAAATAACTCCAACTTTTTAATGATTTTCAAGATTGTGTTGTGCATTTTAGCCTCTTTGTTAATGTAAGGTAGCATTGCATAAATCAATTCCACCTGAGATGTTGCATTGGTGAGAGCTCCATGCACTGAGTACACCATTTTTCTTTTTGTGCTTCTTGAATTAAAATTCTGATAATGAGACTCTTTCTTATGTTGAAGTGTAAAATTAAGTTAAGCTAGTTGCAATATATTGTGAAAAAATCTGCTAAAGAGAATAATGCAATTAAAATTGATGTTCATCAATCAAGATTTTCTAACATAGGTCTAATAAGTGATGCAGGTTAAAATGCAATCAAATTATTCAGTAAAGATAAAATTTGTTATGAGTTCTGCACTTTGAATGGTTTGTACAAATTCAGTATAAGTTGTTTAATTGTGAATAATAAATGCACAGTGCAATAATTCTAGCAGACAAATATAGTTTGAAATCCTACATGCAAAAAGAACAGGGAAATATATTTGAATCTACAAATTTAATTGGAAGATTCTACCATAGTTTTTAAAACTAAAAATGCAATAAAATTTCTATGTAACTGATTCTTTGGTTAATGAATTAAGAAAATAACAGATCCAAGCTGACAAACACTGAACATGCATACTAGTGAATCAATTACTGGACCCTTGAAAAAATGATGCAACCTAAGTTCCTAAAGCTTTTAGGAGAACACTTAGGCAGGCAATTAAGAAACTTCCTTTCAATAACACAAACTGAGAGAGACTTGGCAAAAAACAAACATTAGAAATTGTTTAGAAAAATCACGTGGGAAAGAAAGATACAAAACACATAAACAAAAACAACCCTCGGAATAACCACGACTAGTCATCTAGAGAAAGGTACTCAAAGGAAAGATCTAACCAATAATCCACCACTGAAATTTTGATCCGGCACAAGTCTGCACTCCTCAGATAAATACCAACATAATAAGGCAACAACACCACCCCACAACTCACAATGTTTAGAGAAGAAAGATATAGGTAGAAGGGAAACTGTTACGAGCGGACCGGTCCCCTCTGGACCGGTCCGATACTATTCCAGGCGGAAACACTCAAAAGGGGCGGAACCCCCTGTGGACCCCACGATTGCTGAAATTGATTTTGGGAGGGAGAATTTTGAATGAGGGGCTGTTTTAGGAAGTCCATTATTGTCCTTTATGATTAATTTGTATAATTAGGAGATTAGGGGGGAAAGAGAATCATCTGGAATTTGAATTGTTTTGAGATCTAGGTTTTGGTGTCTTGGGCTCTTGGCTTCGCCGGAGATCTTTTGGAGAGTTTTTCCTTCCTCTCGAATTGAAGGAAAGCTGTATCTTGCAAGTGCTTTTCGTCCGTTATCGAAATAAAAGTGTTTGCAGTGTTTTTCCTACGTTTTCTCCTACGTTTCCTCTCAGATTTTCGTGCAGTTGGCTGTTTTTCTGCTGTGGACAGTAGTCTTCCTTTGGATCCTCTTGGTTTTGGTGTGAAACACTTGGAAATCCAAGTGTTTCCTATCAGAAACCATAGAGAGAAGAAATAGAAAGAAGACCGAGAGAAAGTATTAAAGGATGGGGGAAAGACAAGCTCGCAAGTCATGAAGAACCCTCAGGTTGAATTATTCTTCTCCAAAAAAAAATCGTCAACAAGAAAATTTCAGCCACTTTATATAGGAGAATGAGAGGAAAGGGACATGTAATTGTTCAATTAAATGGGCCAACATTTCAGCCAATAATAACAAACCAAATTAGCTCTCAAAGGAGAAGCTGAAGCATCAAGCACAAGAATCAGCAAAAGGGGGAAACTGAATAGCCAAAGATGGAGGGGGACGAATCTCAAGCAACCAAATCAGTAAGGGGCAGAACTGAACAACCAAAAGGAAGAGGGGAAGAATCCAAAGCAGCCAAATCAGCAAGGGGGAAGAACCAAACAACCAAAAGGAAGAGGGGAAGAATCCCAAACAACCAAATCAGCAAGGGAAAAATCGAACATCAAATAGGGGAGGGGAAGTAAGATCAAACTCAATGGTATGAACCAACTCGATAGCAATGAACCCAACATGATCATTGGTTGTTTTTCATCATAGGGCAGTACCAAAAAAAATCATATAGTCCAATATCATGAAAAAATAAAAATACATAAAATATAAATTCTTGACTACATAAAAAATCCAACATAAATCATAAATAGTTATAGCCCAAACTGCAATAGGAATTCAAAAAATTATCTAGTCCCTAAGGTGTTTTCGGTGTTAAAGTGTTTAGGTTGTCATGCATGTGGAATATTGTGCTTACTCACAACTATTACCTTAGAAGCAATTGATTTCTATTACGTTATTTATCTCCCATATAAGCATTTTCATGACACCATATTTTATAAGAATATATCATAAAGTTAGAGGATGTAAGGAATTCTCTTTTTTAAAGAATGAGATTCCTAAGCTTGATGATATCAAAGAATAAATGCAAGATGATGAATTGTTTGTGAGGTGAAAACATATAGAAAAAGGGAAAGGCCCACCTCTAGAGGCAAGTTAATTTATAGGAACAAAAAATGTTCCCATTGCTAGAAGCAAAAGCATAACAAGAGAATTTTGAATGGAAAATAAAAGTAGGTGGGAATCGACAACATGCAAACACAACAACATAGATTCTAGTGATGTTTTGTTAGGACTACATGCTACATGCAGAATGATCAGTGAGTACTTGACTTAGTATATTATATTCATGTATAATGATAAATATTTGTTTTCTACTATTAATATTAACTATGCAATGGACATATGTTCGTAGGAAATAATGATGTGTAAATAATCTTGATCCTAGGCACTATTTGTATTAGAACAAATAAAGTTATATTTATGACTTGGGCGGGTTGAAATATGTACCAAATTTAAGAATAAACATTGTATATTTAAGTGCTCTAAATGACGAAGGGTACAAGTTTTTGGGAATATTAAGATCTTTAAGCTTTTTAGAACCTATGATTGTGATCACAAAGGTCAAAAGAGTCAGAGGATATGTGTTGCATGGTCAACTTTAGGAGTTGCTTCAATTATTTCTTTGCCTATGTTTGAGTATCACATTTTGGGAAGTCAAGTTCAGTTAGCTTTCAAGCTAGATGAATATTCTGGAATAAAGTCAAGCATATGATGGGAAGACATCATGCGCTCAAGGGGAATAGATTTGTATGGCATAATTTGTATTGATGCTAGGTCGCACCATTGCAACACTTAAGGTGAGAAGCCCTTCACTTTCAGGGGTATGACAATTTAATGTTAGATGCACATTTAGGTTAAGTGTGCAAAATTTATGCTACATGGGTCTTTCATAGATGCTCATTTCAAATAATTTAGGCCTAATATGATTGTTAAGTATTGAATCCTTGTATCTTTGGGAAGTTAAAAATACTTGGCTTTGAGAGGTAGTCATAAAAGAGATCAATTTTTGTCAATGATATTGGATCAAGGGGGGCAATTATTTATGTGAATCAATATTCTAGCTACCCAAATTACCCTTTTATATATTTATACAAGAATTCCAAATTGAATCGGCTCCCAAAGTATATGTTCACGTGTAACCTCATAATTTCCCAGGAATCATGCCAACTTAGTTTGCATGACAGATTCTCTGCATAAGCTGCATGCATTGGTTGTTTGATGGTCATAGATAGAGTTACTCTGCCTAGAGTTTGAGATCAAACAATCAATTAGAAGCCCAATGTTGGTGACTTAATGCATACAAGTGCCATTTGGCTGCTGCAATTCTTGGAGGATTTTGACGACTTGGTAGTGCATGCGAGAAGAAGATTTCTTGTATTTTAGGTAATCTCAATAATATAAAATTATTGGGTTTTTTCTGCGTCTTCTCCTTTGTGTGTGGATGTACATGGGATTTAGGGGAATGGGCTTGGAGAGTGTTCTTGGTATTTACATCAATATTATAATTTATATTTTATTAGTGGATTGGATCCTCTCTCCTCTCTAGTGGAATTAATATTTGTTGAAGCCAAACTACACAAATCTTACTGTCTTAGTGTTGTCTTTTCTCTTTAATGTTTATGTTTAATTCAAGCACATTGTTATCAATACTTGTCTAGCTTGAGCATTGAAGACTTTTACCACCTTCGTTCTAATTATATAGAATATTATCGTTGAACTAAAAGAGTGCTGAGAGGTGATATAAGCGAAAGGTAAAACAAATATAACTGTTGGAGTTAATTGGATATGATAATGAAAGAAAAGTAGATTATCCCTGAAATTTTAAAAATGTCTTCCATCCTATCCTGGAAATAAAATTATTATGTCATGAATGCTTGAAAAACACCTCTAAAAGGGTCAGACATTATTTAGACCTATACTAAGCCAAAAGAAAGCTAACTTGATCTCTGAAGGAACTTAATAGCCCATAACATGTGTTCTTGGTTCTTACTTATGAAAATACCATGAATTAAGAAAAAGCAATAATGCAATTAAGATATACCTTCCTTGTTCCAGGTGGAATTGGAATACTCAAAACTAGAGGATCATCACCATTCAACACGCATATGTCACCTGGCTTTGCCTCTGCCAAAAGCTCCCCTTTTGCCTTTGCAACATTCTCCAAACCATGCAAATACTCCAAATGGCAGGGACCAACATTCAGAATCACTCTCACTGATGGACAACAAATTCGTGCCTCCGCCAAAATCTCCCCCATCCTATTCATTCCAAGCTCAACAATTGCAGCCTTAGCATCCAATGGAATACCAATCAGTGTCAAAGCAACCCCAACCATGGCGTTGTGGTTCCCATGAGTCTGGTATATTCGACCGAGGCTCCCAAGTGCAAGTGCTATCATGGTTCTTGTAGTTGTCTTACCAACACTTCCTGTTAAACCCACTACTATGCCATGAAACCTATTTCTAGAAAACTTGGCCATTTTCTCAAGAGCAGCAATGGTGTCCCCGTCCACCTTAATGAAACCATTTTCCCAACCTCTACATACTCTATTTCCAATAACTCCTACACAACCCTTTTCACCAGCCAATGCCTCATCAACATAATCATGGCCGTCAGAATTTTTTCCAGAAATGGCGAAAAACCATTGACCCGGCAACAAGGTCCTAGTATCAGTTGAAATAGTCCCAGCGAGACCCCATCTAACAACTTCTCCGCCCACAGCTTCTGCAATCTCAAATGCACTCCATAAGTATTCATCACGAAAAATTCTAGTTCCAAATGATTCAGAAGAAGCCAATCCTGGACCAGCGGTTGGTATGGCTTCGACATTTGGACTCTCAGAGATCACAGCATCCCCTGCATATGAATGAGCAATAAATGACCTAATGGTCCTGGAATCGGAAAATAGATAATAGCTCGGATTTGCTTGTCTGTGTGCTTTGTGCCTCAGTTTCTCGAATCTACAGAAACTTTTGTTTGATTTAGGGTTTAAGCTGTCTTTATTAGAATAGCAAAGCATTTTGCTCTGTAAAACCGTAAACCCAAAAGTCCAGGAAAGGCTGCCCATGATCACTAAATCAAGTGAAGTAAGAACTGAACGTAGATTCAATGTGATGCCCTAAAATAACGATAAAGACAGAGAAAACCAAGCCTGTAATAACTAAGCAATGATAGAAAAGCCATGGCTAATTTTTTTGTTTTGCTCTATCTGATCCATGGATATATTAACACTGATTCGAGAGCAACCACTGATCCGAATTGGACTTCTCAAAAGAAACAGGCTTGATGCTTTGATTGATGAATACCTGTAATCCATCAAATGTTGAAATAGCTCGGAGTCGCTTCCTTGGATTGGGGTCGCCCTCCAAAGAATAATGAGAAGAAGGTGAATCATATTTTAATCGTTCAGCTCCACGGAAAATGACCGTTCGGTTTCTCGGATTCTCCAACCAGTCATAACAAAAAAAATTGTGAAAAATGAAATAAAGAGAGGAAACTATTAATAATTTGTTCGAATGCCAATAGTACAGAGTTTGATTGTTTAAATTAATCTGATAAATTTTGAAGGTGTTTGAACTAAAAAAAATTTAGGAGATTCACATACACACCACATATTATGCTATCACATATCTAACACAAAAAATTTCAATATTTTATGACTGCATATGTGTATTGAATGCAATACATGCATATGAAAATACAGAACACAACTAAATGCAATACATGCATTTGAAAAATAAACAAAATGAGCATTCAAAACTACCCAGAAGCATTCCACTCTTCTTTAAATTAAATTTTATGTCTCTATTATGATTTGCTTTCTCCAACCTTACTATGATACCAAAAAGCTTGTCATAATCGACATGATATCACACAAGTCATATTGTGTCCAATTGTAGCAAAATTGACCTCAAGATCTAGCTGGAAAAGTTTAAAATAAAACTTCTAATTTATATATTACACAAAATCACAACTAAATACAATATAAAGTGAAAGACTATTGAATCTCAAAATAATTTTCTGTATATGATCATAAAATATATGCAATCTAAAGTCTATATATAACAACACTTATCAATAAAAAGAATAACAAAATAAAAGGCATGCCTACAAAAATATCAACTAACCAAAATATACATACAATACATATCAAATTTTACTATTCAAACTACTCAACTCACTACTTACTCTTCCCCCGTCCTAAAGAATGGAAGTAAAAGTAAGAATGAGCTAATATGACTCAGCAGGCTATCACAATCTAAATAAAAAATTAATACAACAACAACAACATCAAGCCTTTATCCCACTACGTGGGGTCGGCTACATGAATCCTTTTTCTCCATTGTGTCCTATTAAAAATCAAATTTTCGTTGAAATCTAATAAAGAAAGGTCATTCCTAATATTTTCTAACCAAGTCTTTTTAGGTCTACCCCTACCTTTCTTAACATAAGTCAAATCTAATACCTCTACTCTCCTAACTGGGTCATCGCAAGGCCGCCGTTTTATGTCAATTTCACCATCACTCTGAACAATAGATCCAAGATATCTAAAACGTGTACTCTTATTAATGACTTGATCGCCCAAAGTCACAATCCCCTCACTAGGTCTATTACTACTAAAATTACACTCCATATATTCCATTTTAGATCTACTCAAGAGAAAACCTTTAAACTCTAAAGTTGACCTCCATAATTCAAGTTTACCTTCAACTCCCTCTCTAGTCTTATCAACAAGAAGAATATCATCAGCAAAAAGCATACACCAAGGTACATCCTCTTGCAAATGTCTAGTGAGAACATCCAAGACTAAAGCAAAAAGATATGGGCTTAAGGCTGATCCTTGATGTAACCCAACCGAAATAGGAAAATACTTGGTCAATCCAATTTGTGTTTGAACACAAGTAATAGCTCCTGCATACATATCTTTAATGATTTGAATATAAGCATTATTAACTCCTTTCTTTTCAAGAACTCTCCATAACACTTCTCTTGATCCTTACGAGCCATTTTATATATTTCTTAATTATCATAATTTTTAAAATTAAACCAATTTTTATAACAAAGCTTCTTATTTTTAATTTTTTCTTGCACATTAGGATTCCACCACCAACTATTTTTACTATTGGGAGCTTTTCCCTTTGATACTCCAAGGACATCTTTTGCAATATTCTTAATATCAGTAGCCACTTTTTCCCACATAATATTAGCATCCTCATGCACAGACAAAATCTTAAGATCTAAAATCTTATTTCCAAAAATATTTTTGTTAATATTCTTTAAATGCCCCCATTTAATCCTAGAAAATTGTTTTACTTTATTTTTTATTTTATGCCCCTTTATCTTAAAGTCCAAAACTAATAATCGATGTTGGGTACATAAATTTTCACTCGGAATAACTTTACAATCTTTGCAATCTAAACGATTTAATTTTCTAATAAGAAAATAGTCAATCTGGGTTGTATTATATCCATTTTTATAAGTGATGAGATGCTCATTTCTTTTCTTAAATAAGGTATTAGCAATTGAAAAATCATAAGCTAAACAAAAATCCAATATGGTCTTGCCACCTTCATTCGTCGTTCCAAATCCATGGCCACCATGAATGCTTTTAAAATCATCTACCTCTCTACCAACATGTCCATTTAAATCTCCTCCAATAAAAACTCTTTCTTCAATAGGTATATTTTGTATTAATTCTTCTAAGTCATTCCAAAAATTTAATTTAGAACTCATATCCAAACCTACTTGAGGAGCATAAGCACTTATAATATTAACAATCTTATCATCAACAATAATCTTTAAAGCTATAATTCTATCTTCAATCCTATTAATTTTTATAACATTATCCTTTAAACTCTTATCTATAATAACACCTACACCATTTCTAGTACGACTCCTACCCGAATACCAAAGTTTAAATACTAAACTATCAATTTTCTTATACTTATCTCTAACCCATTTAGTTTCTTGAATGTACAAAATATTTAACTTCCTATGAATCATAATATCTATTAATTCCACTAATTTTCCTGTAAGGGAACCTATATTCCAAGTTCCTATCATAATTTTAGTTTCATGACTAGCTTCTTTGCCCACATCCGTCCTTGATGTGGGAACCCTTGCCTATTTAACACTGCACCCGGGCGCCGGTGCAACGGCCCTTGCACACTTGTCAATATATTCATGCCTTACAGCGCGTCGCTTCCAGGGGACTCCCTAGCATTAACATAATTTCTTAAAAGATTCATGTCATTATTGTTCGACAAGTTTTACGCTGGCTGTCGACTACCTAACGCAACCCTCCACTTTTCTCATCCAGGACTTGGGACCTGGCAACGGTAGTGTTAATGCTAAAAGTATTGTGCTAAAAAAGTACTATACATAAAACTAAGACTAAAATAAAGTAAGAAGCTGAAATCAAATTAATTATAAGTAGATATTATTTTTATCAAAATGGATCTCAACCAAAATTGTTATAGATCTTTATGGCTTCATTAATATAATACCACCTTGGTAGCCCACAAGACTCGGCACAACAAATTCCAACTTCGGCAGCCCGCAAGCACCATATAACAGAATTCCATCTTGGTCACCCACTGGAGCCGAAATAACATAATTCTACCTCAATCTCCTGCTAGCGCCAGCATAACAAAATCCCACCTCGATCTGCCATTAGCGTCAATAATAATATAATATCACAACCATTACATCACATCACATTTCTTTGATATTTTTAAGGTATTTTATTAATTAAAGCAAAATTATATTAAATTTATAAATTATAAAAAACCTCAATGGTAGATAACATAAACATATTGAACAAAAATTCATCATCTCAAAATATATTCAAATTATCAGGGATTATGTAAAACATCATTATGAATATTTAAGTTAACTTCTTATTTTTAGATGTCAATATAATTTTTTGAAAAGAAAAAAACCACAGCTTTTAAAAAATCACTTGATAAATTTTTTTAGAATATACTCAAAATATTTATAATATCAATCTCTATACAACAAAAACAACATCAAGTCTTTATCCCATTACGTGGGGTCAGTTGCATGAATCTTTTTTTCTCCATCGAATATTAATCTCCATAACATATAAAAAATTATGTGGTGAATATTTTATCAAAACAAAGTTATCCTTATTTTTCGGCAATGAAAATATAATTTTGATCAAAAAAATTTAAAAATATCAAATTATTGAAAACTGAAATAGGTGAAACATAACCTACCTCTAGATAAACAAAATTTTCAACTGGGCCAACGGATGAAAATCGCTCTACGACCGCAAAACTCTCACTCACTACAGGAAAACCCCATATTACCGGCGGACGAAATCCGCCGGAAAACATAGATATTCCGACGGAAATATACATTTCCGGTGCACGTTGCGGCGAAAATCCATACGCCGGTTTCGGCCGCGTCAATAAATTATTTCCGGCGCCAATTTTGCGTCGGAAATTTCTCCGACGCAATTTCCGACGTACTACCGGCGAAAAAATGGATCGTTTTCGACGTTGAAAAACGTCTTGAATCCGGTGCCATACAAGAGGTTGAGATCATTAAATAGTCAACTAAGTCTTACTTTGCATACATGAGTGGTTTCAACGAGAAATTTAAATACTAACAATAAGATTAGTTGCTATGAAAAGATCCCTCACACAACTCATCCAATTACTAGGTTTTAGCAGAGAAGCGTTAATATGATCTTCATGAAGAAAATACATTCACATTCAAGGATGCAAGATGCAACTATGAAGATAGAGAGTCGATGTCGATTTTACCCAAAGACAAGAGAGATACGTGCTCTGGAAAAGTTGTATGGTAGTTGGGAATGAAGTGGGCAGCAACCACGAACCTCCTCGCACTTCACCGAGATTAACTTTCCCCACACACGTGGACAGCAGTTGGTGGCCGCATGGATTTTTGGGACAGCAGGAAGTGATGTCGAACTCTCTAGACAACAGTTTTGGTCAGCACTCTTCTCCAAAATTCCAAGTCCTTCCACAAAAGCTAAAAATTTCTTTAAAGGAATCTGAAATATTTCAGATTTTCCTCTCATAAATCTGAGAGGGAAAACTTCAATTCACGTGTCTAGAGGTGTAAGAAGAGCTGGGAAATCACTGGCTGCAGTTTTGGGAGGAAGCGGGCTCAATATTGTAAGGGATTCGGAGAGCTTCTAGTGGAGGAATTCCCACATGATGGCCTAAGAAGATTTCGGCCAGCAGAGGGAAACTGAACTTAATTCTTCCAATCAAAGCATGTTGATTAGGAAAGAATTTAAGAAAATATGAGGGAGAGGAGGGGCCGGGTGGAGTAGAGAGGGGAGCAATTAACTACTTCATCCAGAGAGGGGTTAACTTTGGAAGTAATTAAAAGAGGTGGGGCCTTGAGAGTTTCGGCCAAGAGGTGTGGCTTCAAATTGCTTCCAACGGATGGGGGAGTGATTTAAGAAACAGATTATGTAGGAATTTATTGCTCGTTGATTTGAATTTAAAATTTTTCAAAAAATCTAAATTTTATTTCAGTTTTCAAAATTTAGAGGGGGCGCATTGATGGCAATCAATGGGGAGCCCAATGAAGGGGCCGGCGGCATGTAGAGAGAAAGAGGGAGTTAGGGAGAGAGAGAGAGAGGGGGGTTTCCAAACATGAATGATGACTAGAAAAATTTTAAATAAAATCCAAATTAATTTAATTTATAAATTGAATTCATTCAAAAAATTTCCATAAATTGAATTTCCAAATTTGGAAAGAATTTGAATCTTGAAATTCAAATTCCAAGGAAGGCTAGGGAAGGGAGGCGTGGGGGAAGTGGTGGAGAGGGGAGAGGCCGACGGCAAGGTGGCCGATCGGTGGAGCTAGGGTGGCCGACGGGATGGGGCTCCAAGGGTGGCATCACTAGTGGAGGCTTCGGCTTCATCCAACTCTTGAACTTTGCTTGTGGTACTTTATAGGGAGAAGAAGAACTAGGCTTGCAATTATCTAGAGAACCCACAAAGAGATATCACAACAAGGATTTTGATTGGCTTTTCTTGGGGTGGTGGGGAAGTGGTTGGAGGATAATACAAACGAGAAGATAGAATAATTTAACCACGAGCCGTAGACTCTTCCAACGACTGGTGGGCCTTGCGATTTGCTCCCCTTGAGCTCTCTCCCTTCTCAAGCTCCCATGCAAGAAGAAGAAGTAGAAACAAAAATAATTTTCATTCAAAATAATCATTCATTAACCTCTCATGAAGAGGAGAAGGCCTTAAATAGCCAAATATATATATATATATATTGGAATATTTGGGAGTGGGGGTGGCTTGGGTTCTCACAAGGTGGGGTCACACAAGGCTTAATTTGAAGTGGATTTGGGGTTTAACTCAGGACCTTCAAAGTCTACTAAATCTTTCATGTTAGAGAAGGAATGAATGTTGAATTCTACAAGCAGATCCACCACGCAAGCGTTGTTATAGATTTTATTGACTACTCTAAATGTTCCCTCACTTCTAGCATGTGATTTCCGAACGAATCTGCATCATTACTAAGTTACCAACCTTAATAGATCTAAATTGTCGTTTAGAATCAGCATAAGTTTATACTTATTATTGCTATCTTCAGTTAAGCGTGCAATTTTCTTAAGAAAGTCATGCAGATGTAATGCAAATGTTTATGCAAGAGACTTATTGCAATGAAGATTGGCATGAATTGTGGGATCACACATGGTTGAAAATAAAGAAAAAAAAAAGATTTGGGAGACAGACTACAAAACACACAAACATACCGACTCACAAACACACGTAGATAGGAATGCAACAGATCAATCACAAAACGGGAGGACATAAAGTTTTCAAGTCTAAGGGAATTGGTATAGGGGGAGAAATGAAGACACTCTTAGCTACCAGGGCACTTCTATAGGTAGTTTCAATTAGGGTCAGCAGCAGTCTCCTAGTAGGGGTAGTGTAATCAAACAAATTCATCTAACTATGATAGAAGTGATCCTTATCCTAGCAGGACGAGGCTATAACGGGCAAAAAGTATGAATCAGGAATGACACACTCGACCAAAAATAAATTCAAATAAGCATCTCCAAAGTCAGACTCTAATGAAACAAGAGGGGGCTCATTGTTCAAATCAGGCTAAAAAACCTTCAGAATCAAATCACTATCCTTCAAACTCTTATTTCTATCATCAATAGAATCAAATTTGGGTATAACCTTAAGATTGATACTCAGGGTTAGTTAAATTGGGATTCAATTCAGGTAGTAAATTCAATCTAACCACTTCCGACTCGAGATTGTTACCATCAAGATTACCTAAAGTCATCTCAGTAGGTGTTACAACTAAATCAGGATCTTCCAAATTTAAATTCAATGTGTTCGAAGTCCGATTGGCTTCTTTCGAGATCACATTACTATCATCCAAGCATACTTTGTCCAAAGACTTATCCTCGAGGAGTCTTGGATCGGGGTGGGTTGAGGTGTCAACGTTTACAAGTTCTAACTTTTCTAGCTTAGGGTTTAAGTCATTATGGGAGTCTGATTCAATCACTTCTGTTCCATCCTTAAAGAATTCTTCGTCATTAGTGATATCACTAGCAACCATGAAATGGATGCACTCAATCTCAGTTTCAGGGAACCTCTTCGTCTTAATGTCTTCCTTTATTATAATCATACTTGTAGGGTCAAGGACTGGGGAGGCTAAAGGTTGACTGTGATGGCTAGAAGTAGGCCCAAATGGGGAGTCATAAGAGATTGATCTAACAGAAGACCCAGTAGAGGGTCGGCCATCAAGGTTAGGTGAAGACCTGTAGGGTGGGGCAGCAACCCGGATGTTACTAATGGGTGGGTGGTCTGAACCACAACAATGTCCACGGGTTGTTCCAGTAAACGAGGTAGGGTGGTGCTCTAGATGACGGTCACTAGTAGAGGATTGGTATTTCAAATTAAGTTCTCGTCTCATGTCTTTCCAAGCAAGGTACTCACCGTGAGACTCTTTATGATATTCCAATTTCATCCAAAATTGAAGAGCCCGTCCTTTTAGGTGAGACTTAGCGATGCTAACCTGGTGGGACTCAGGGACATGACATGATTCAAAATAGTCCTCTAGTTGTCTAACCCATTCCCTAAATAGTAAGTGTCCAAAGAACCATCAAAGGTAGGCAGACGATAAGGTGGCTTGAAGTGAGGTCGTGGAGGCCTAGGCTCAGGTCTTGGGTGATAAGCTGAGTGGGGCATGTAAGTAGAGTGGGGATAGTCAACGAATTTCTCCGTCATAATTATAGTCATATTGCCCACTAGGTTAATGATGTCATCTAAACTCTTTTGGAGTCTTATCGGGTCCATTGGGAAGCGTCAAGTGACACTCAAAGATGATTGGGTGTAAGGGACTTCATTTAGAAACTAAGTTAGGCTCACTTAGACTCACTACAGGGTGCAGAAAAAGTTTAGACAACAAACCACAATAGTTGGTGAAGAAGCCTAAGTGTTTAGGATGGGTTTTGAGATGTGGACAGCACTTAAACACTAGGTTGGGGTCACCTAAAGCTCTCTAAATGTTGCAAAAATTTTCTGGACAACACAGCTTGAATAATTGCGTTAAGTGTTGGGTTAGGTGTTTAGAGTGTGGTCAACAATTAAGTACAAGAAATGCTAACCTAAAACCCACTAAATGAGTGCAGAAAAACAGTGGACAACAAAATAAAACAGTGATGCAAACATATAATGCGATGGTATGCATGTAAACAAGCTAAGGGAAGTTAACTTAAATTCCTAGGATGCATCTAGCACATGTAAAGCATGCTAGTCATGCTCTGATACCAAGCTGATGTGATACAATCCATATGAAAATGACTTGCTTAAGGAAGTTTGTACTTGTAAATTTTAGAGAGCAATGTTAAGCAAAATCCTCTATTGATGTAAACGATAAGATAACATTAAGGTGATAAAATAGCTTAGGTCTAAACACATGCGAGAGCTTAAGATCATTAAATAGTCAACTAAGTCTTACTTTGCGTACATGACTGATTTCAACGAGAAATTTCAATACTAATAATAAGATTAGTTGTTATGAGAAGATCCCTCACACAACTCATCTAATTACTAGGTTTTAGCGGAGAAGCGTTAATATGATATTCATGAAGATAATACATTCACATTCAATGATGCAACTATGAAGATAGAGAGCCGGGTGTCGATTTTATCCAAAGACAAGAGAGATACACGCTCCGGCAAAGTTGTATGGTAGTTGGGAATGAAGTGGGTAGCAACCACGAACCTCCTCGCACTTCGCCGAGATTAACTTTCCCCACACATGTGGACAGCAGTTGGTGGCCGTTCCGCCGGTAATGACACTAGTGACGTCGGTATAAGTTCCGACGTCTAATCCGTCGGATATATTTCGTTGAGTTTAAATACGCCGGCGCCATGTCCGCCGGTAACATACGCCGGAATGGTTCCGCCGTAACGTGCGACGGAAATGGTTCAGGCATCCCTATACCGTCGGATTTGCCGGCGGAACTTGCGTCGGTGAATTTACGGCGTATTTTGCGCCGGAAAGGTTGACACAAACTTTACGTCGAGCAAATCCGTCGGTACCTGCGCCGTTTATTACCGTCCAGAATTTTTCGCCGGAAAATACGATGGTATTCGGGTGTTTTCCCGTAGTGACTTTTCTTCTTCTCTCTCCTCACTTTTCTCTCATTAAAAAAATCATTATGTGTTAACCCTAAATGGCTTAAACAAATGGGTGATGTGATACAATCCATGCGAAAATGATTTGCTTAAGGAAGTTTGTACTTGTAAATTTTAGAGAGTAATGTTAAGCAAAATCCTCTATTGATATAAACGATAAAATAACATTAAGGTGATAAATTATCTTAGGTTTAAACACATGCAAGAGGTTGAGATCATTAAATAGTCAACTAAGTCTTACTTTGCATACATGAGTGGTTTCAACGAGAAATTTCAATATTAGCAATAAGATTAGTTGATATGAAAAGATCTCTCACACAACTCATCTAATTACTAGGTTTTAGCATAGAAGCGTTAATATGATCTTCATGAAGAAAATACATTCACATTCAAGGATGCAACTATGAAGATAGAGAGTCGAGTGTCGATTTTACCCAAAGACAAGAGAAATACGCGCTCCGGCAAAGTTGTATGGTAGTTGGGAATGAAGTGGGCAGCAACCACGAACCTCCTCGCACTTCGCCGAGATTAACTTTCCCCACACACGTGGACAGCAGTTGGTGGCCGCAGGGATTTTCGGGATAGCAGGAAGTGATGCCGAACTCTCTGGACAACAGTTTTGGTCAGCACTCTTCTCCAAAATTCAAAGTCCTTCCACCAATGCTAAAAATTTCTTTAAAGGAATCTGAAATATTTCAGATTTTCCTCTCATAAATCTGAGAGGGAAAACTTCAATTCACGTGTCTAGAGGTGTAAGAAGAGCTCGGAAACCACTGGCTGCATCTTTGGGAGGAAGCAGGCTCAATATTGTAAGGGATTCGGAGAGCTTCTAGTGGAGGAATTCCCACGTGATGGCCTGGGAAGATTTCGGCCAGCAGAGGGAAACTGAACTTAATTCTTCCAATCAAAGCATGTTGATTAGGAAAGAATTTAAGAAAATATTAGGGAGAGGAGGGGCCGGGTGGAGTAGAGAGGGGAGCAATTAACTACTTCATCCAAAGAGGGGTTAACTTTGGAAGTAATTAATAGAGGTGGGGCCTTGAGAGTTTCGGCCAAGAGGTGTGGCTTCAAATTCCTTCCAACGGATGGGGGAGTGATTTAAGAAACATATTATGTAGGAATTTATTGCTCGTTGATTTGAATTTAAAATTTTTCAAAAAATATGAATTTAATTTCAATTTTCAAAATTTAGAGGGGGTGCATTGATGGCAATCAATGGGGAGCCCAATGAAGGGGCCGGCGACATGTAGAGAGAGAGAGGGAGTTAGGGAGAGAGAGAGAGGGGGTTTCCAAACATGAATGATGACTAGAAAAATTTTAAATAAAATCCAAATTAATTTAATTTATAATTTGAATTCATTCAAAAAATTTCCATAAATTGAATTTCCAAATTTGGAAAGAATTTGAATTTTGAAATTCAAATTCCAAGGAAGACTAGGGAAGGGAGGCGTGGGGGAAGTGGTGGAGAGGGGAGAGGCCGACGGTAAGGTGGCCGATCGATGGAGCTAGGGTGGCCAACGGGATGGGGCTCCAAGGGTGGTGGCACTAGTGGAGGCTTCGGCTTCATCCAACTCTTGAACTTTGCTTGTGGTAGTTTATAGGGAGAAGAAGAACTAGGCTTGTAATTACCTAGAGAACTCACAAAGAGATCTCGCAACAAGGATTTTGATTGGCTTTTCTTGGGGTGGAGGGGAAGTGGTTGGAGGAAAATACAAACGAGAAGATAGAATAATTTAACCACGAGCCGCTGACTCTTCCAATGACTGGTGGGCCTTGCGATTTGCTCCCCTTGAGCTCTCTCCCTTCTCAAGCTCCCATGCAATAAGAAGAAGTAGAAACAAAAACAATTTTCATTCAAAACAATCATTCATTAACCTCTCATGAAGAGGAGAAGGCCTTAAATAGCCAAATGAATAAAGAAAAATACAAAGACCAAATTGCCCCTAAGGCTAACACATGACGAGGCCCTTAAGCAAGGGCATACATGGAAAGAAATACAATATACTCATAAAGCATAAAACAAAATACATCAAATATAATAAAATCAAAAGTAGATCATGGCCGTAGACCATGCATGTCTCCTCGCGCAAGAACTCATGTAGATGTCCTCATCAATGGGATTTGATATTTTAAGTGCTTAAGAATTTTTTAAAAATATAATAACATAGTAATATTATTATAATCAATTTTCATTATAAAAATCTTATAATTTATTTGGATATTAAAAAGTTATAAAAAAATATCTATAAATAATAATTTTTTAAGAAAAATTTGATGAAATCAATTTAAAAAATAAACATTTGACAGTCCTAAAACCCACTCTTTTACCGCCAGGTACCAATTTATTAAGGAATTTCTCAAGTACAAAAAATAATAAAAAAATTAGTGAAACTAAAACAATATATATATATATATA
>NW_021320055.1:627663-633734 GCF_001605985.2 Dendrobium catenatum
AAAGCCTTAAGTATTGGCCCGTGTAAATTGGTGTGGGTTGCATGTTAGGTAGACCGGAATTTTAACTGGCCTAAGAACAATGCTTCATAAAAAAAAACAAAAAAAAGTAAAAAAAAAAAAATTTCAAGTTTCAACCGAGCTGCCCTAAGTGATCTAATCCAACCAATATATAAGGACAGTAAGATTTCAAGAAAATGCGTTTCTTGTCCTATTATCGATTCCTCGTCCCAGCGACCTATTGCGTGGCTTCGTACGAGGGACGACGGCCCAGGAATCTGACGGCGTTAAGCGAACTGCGCCTGCGGGTGCCCTTCTTCTCCTTTTTCTCTTACAGTCTCGAAGTCTCACTCGAGACTGATAGATTTGGATCTGATCATACGGAGATACGACCATCAAATCAACACCAACACCGAACTCAAAAAGGCTATCTAACTCTGCCACTCGCGAGCCTCTTATTTCTTCTCTGACCGTCTTCCGTCTGGCTGAAAGCGGCAATGTTCCATGACAACTCGGGCTCCAGTAATGGGCATTATAGAGTCGGGCAGCAGCGAGAAGGCCGACCGCGAAGAGGGCGAGGCGGGACTGGCGGCGGCTTTAGGGCATCACACTACAGCCAGCAGTCCCAGGAGAGGAGCCCTATTCCGCCATGCACTGAGTATGATAAGGCATACTTTCAGGCTTACTCGGACATCGCAATCCATGAAGAGATGATCAAGGTATTCGCATCATTTTCGTTATTGTGCTTTTCTTCTTCGGTGTTCTTACCTCGAGATTGGTCTAATAGTTTTGTGAGAGCCGGAACTTGTTGGTGGAATAGGGGTTTTTCTATGGTTGATAACCCAAGGTCAAATGAACTAGCATTGTTTCAGAATATACTGTAAATATACAACCAATACATAATTCGAAATAAAAAGGCTACCCATAAAAAAATTCCCGTAGAACATTTTGAGCTGTCAGAACTTAGTTATGAATACTCAATTACTCACCCATATTAGTATCAGAATAGTCAAATTCATGATTGATAATTGTATTAAAATGGCAATAAACCAGGTACGTGGTGTTGACTGAGCTGTCTTGTTCAAAACTTGAACTAATTGGCTAAAAAATGACGGACTGATTGGCTAGAGTTGTAGAGGGCATATTGCTTTCCCAACTTTCCCACCCTTTTCCCAAAGAAAAATATTCTGGGTTCATTTTTAAGACAAAACTCTTAACCATGGTAGGTGTTACCGTGCCAACAATTAACACAAAAAATTTCACTGCATATTTTATACTTGAAATGGTATAGGTGTGATTATAGATAAGAGTTTGAAGGATAATATCGTAAAAGTTAATAGAATTGAAGATATAATTATAGGTTTAAAGATTATTGTTGATACTAAGATTATTAATATTATAAGTGCTTATGCTTCTCAATTAGGTTTGAATATGTGTTCAAAATTAAAATTTTGGAATGACTTAGAAGAATTAATAAAAAAAAATCTTTTTGAGAAAAAAATTTATTGGAGGAGATTTAAATGGACAT
The DNA here is from genome assembly GCF_001605985.2 of Dendrobium catenatum. Lineage (NCBI taxonomy): Eukaryota > Viridiplantae > Streptophyta > Magnoliopsida > Asparagales > Orchidaceae > Dendrobium > Dendrobium catenatum. Next base: position 629,189 of record NW_021320055.1, read on the forward strand.
ATTTATAGAGAGGTAGATGATTTTAAAAGTATTCATAGTGGCTATGAGTTTGGAGCCATTAATGAAGGTGGTAAGATCATATTGGATTTTTCTTTAGTTATGATTTTGTAATTGCTAATATTTTATTAAAAAAAAAGAGATAAACATCTCATCACTTATAAGAATAGATATAGTAAAACTTAGATTGATTATTTTCTTATAAGAAAAATAGATTCTTTAGATTGCAAAGATTGTAAAGTTATTTCGAGTGAAAGTTTTTGTACCTTTAAAAATCCCAGCCATCCCTTAATACTTGATCCCACAGCCAAGATGGGAATTCATGGGAGGCTTACCTAGATCATACCGATTTCTATTAAATCCCAGTCGTCCCTTGGCACGTGATCCCATAGCTAGGACAGGAATCCTTCGGAGGCTCACCTAGATCACATCGATCTCCTTCTATATTTGGATGACTGATTTAGGAAATATTATATTAAGGAAATTATGCATAATTATGTAGTTATTTGTTTTTTTTTTTATTAAGACATATTGTATAGATCTATAAATATGAATAATTTTGTATATAAAATTAAGAATTTTCCCTCTACAATTCTTTGAATTTAACATGGTATCAGAGTAAGATTCCCACCATCGGCCTTCATTGTCTGAATTTTGAGGAATACAAGTTCCCACTACCGATCTTTATTGCCAAAATTTTGAGGAATAATGGTTCCCACCACCGACCTTTATTGTTAGAATTATGAGGACCTTTGTGCATCCAAGACCGAGGAGAGATTGAGCGGGCTCCTCTTGCGTGCAATGTCCAGAGATGACCGAGCAGAAATGAGCGCAGGACCTCCTCCTGTGTGTGTTTGGAAAGTGCCGAGAGCTCCCTCTCATGCAAGGGCAGGGACAAGCAAGAGTGCAAGACCTGTACGATCAAACCAGAGGGATCAAAGACTTTGCATGTACTGGCCTATAAAATAGGAGCATGTTCAGGTGGAGTCGGATGACCTAGGAAGAAAGATATCTGCGTGTTGAGTGTTGAGTAGCTTGAGACGTATATTTCTTCTCCTATCTTTGAAGCTTGTCGCAACCCTAAAAAATATATTTTTTGTTTTTTATTGTTATGTCTTCCTTGTCGGCCTTCCCTTGAGAACCAAGAGAGACGGACCTAAAGGATAATTAATCTACTTTTCTTGTTGTCCCATCATCAACCTTAATTGCCATTTTTGGTATCTTGTGGGCTATTGTTCAACATAGCCTTCATTGCTGCCCCACACCTTGTAGGCTTGATTGATATAGCCTTTATCGCTATCATTTGACGTTGTCGCAATGTTTGAAGCTAATTCCTCCCAAAGTTTTGACAAAATGGAGGACTCTATGGTGCGCTTAGGACTTGATAACTTTACTTTTTTTGCGACTAATTACTAAGCTGGGAATGACATATCTATGTTCTCCAGCTTGAGGGGCAGTGTTAAAATCTCAACCGTCCCTTAACACTTGATCCCATGACCAAGATGAGAATCCATGGGAGGCTCACCTAGATCATGCCGATCTTTGTTAAATCCCAACCATCCCTTGACACGTGATCCCACGGCCAGGATGGAAATCCATGGGAGGCTCACCTGGATCATGTCGATCTCCTATATTTGGGTGGCTGATTTAGGAAAGATTATATTAAGGCAATTATGCATAATTCTATAGTTATTTGTTTCTTTATTAAGACATCTTATATAGACCTATAAATAGGGATACTTTTGTATAATAAATTTAAATATTTTTTCCTTTCTAATTCTCTGAATTTAACAATACCCAACATCGCTTATTAGTTTTAGACTTTAATGTAGGGGCAAAAGATAAAATAAAATGTTGTTCTAGAATTAAATGAGGGCATTTAAAAAATATTTTTGAGAGTAAGGTTCTAGATCTTAATAGAAGATTCATTAAGAACTTTGATACCATTGTATCTCATATAGCTGATTGTCTTAAGAAAGGGGATTTTCACTGGACTACGGTTGCCACCAAAGCCTTTGAAGAGATTAAGAAAAGAATAGTGGAAGCCCCAGTGATGAGAATTCTTGACTTCTCTAAGGTTTTCGAAGTTACCTGTGATGCTTCAGGGGTCGGAATTGGAAGAGTGTTGTCCTAGGAAGGTCACCCTGTTGCCTTTTTCAGCGGGAAGCTGAATGGCATCCGGCAAAGCTATTCTACGTATGACAAAGTGTTATATGCCGTGATCTAGTCCAATATCGTTGGAGACACAACCTGCTCCCACAGGAGTTCGTTATCTTTTCAGATCATGAGACTCTTCGTTATGTCAACTCACAGAAGAAGTTGAATGCACGCCATGGCCGTTGGATAGAGTTCTTACAGGAGTACACTTACACTCTTAGGCACAAAGCGGGAGTTGAGAATAAGGCTGCCAATGCCCTCAGTCGTCGCATGATGGCTACCTTTGAGATGAGGGCAGAAGTCATTGGGTTTGAGCAGGTCAGAGAGGATTACTTGGAGTGCCCCGACTTCAAGGAGATTTATTCCCTTTTATCCACAGACAGCGAACACCTTGTGGATTTTTCTCCTTGAGGATGGATATTTATTCAAAGCTCAGAACCTTTGCATTCCAAGCACTTCCCTTAGGGAATTCCTCGTTTGAGAACTTGTTGGAGGTCTCGTTGGACATTTCAGTCGTGACAAGACTATTGAGGCTTTAGAGTACTGTTTCTTCCTGCCTAGCCTGAAGAAAGATGTGGGCAAGATGGTCAGTAGATACCACACGTGTCAACTGGCCAAGCAACGAAAGCAGAACACAGGTCTCTACATCCCATTACCAATTCCAGTTGTCCATGGTCGGATGTCAGCATGGACTTCGTTCTTAGCATGCCCAATAATTCTCGTAGTAATGATGTCATGTGTTGTAGTTGACCGTTTCTCCAAGATGACACATTTCATACCTTGCTCCAAAACATCCGATGCCTCACTTGTCGCCAAGCTATATTTTAATGAGGTGGTTAGATTGCATATTTGCCCAAGACCATTGTATTTGATAGAGATGTTAAATTCACGAGTTATTTCTGGAAGACCCTATGGATGAAGATGGGTATTAAATTGCAGTTTTACATAGCCTTTCATCCTTAGAGTTATGGCCAGATTGAAGTGGTCAATAGGAGTCTAGGAAATTTATTGAGGACCTTAGTAGGTGAGCACATTAGAGATTGGATTCCAAGCTCCCCACGATTGAGTTTGCTTATAATAATTCTATGCACCACACCACTGGTCTAAGTCATGCTGAGATTGTTTATGGGTACAAGCCTAAGCAACCTTTAGATCTCATACCCATATGCCCTAGGTATAGGATTTCTGAGTTTGCATGTTCATTTGCATCGCATTTGCATGATTTACACGAGGAAATTACACATCGTATTGAATAGAGCAATGCAAATTATAAACTTCACGTCGATCTTAAATGAAGATTCAAGACATTCAAGGTGGGTGATTCAGTGATTGTCTGGATCCATCCGGAACGATTTTTGAAAGGGACCATTAGGAAATTACATGTTAAAAGTATGAGATCATTTAAAATAATCAAGAAAATTAATGATAATGCCTATGTGGTGGATCTGCCTATAGATTTCAATATTGATCTCTATTTTAACATTGAAGATTTAGTATCCTATGAGGGCCCAGAGTTTAATCCACCCAATCCACTACATAGTGAGCCTTGTGTGACCCTACCATATAAGAACTCAATCTTTCCTCACTTTCAAATATTCCTAAATCACATATTGTGGAGAAAATTGACTTGATTTTAACCAATGACATCATTTCCACGAAAGAGGGTGGACGAAGAAGGTACTTGGCAAAGTAAAGAGATAAACCAGAGACAGAGGACACTTGTCTAGAGTGCGAGGAGCTCAAGAGGATTGATCCGGATGCGCTAGAGATCTATGAGAGCACTCAGGATGCATATTTGGAGTCGATATTTTTTTCTGATGTGAAACAATCGGGAGTTACTTGGGGAAATTAAAGAGAGCGAATTAACAAAGTGTTTCCACAGTAAATTTATTACTTATAACAATGATTGATCCTTAGAATTCTTAGTTTTTAACTTGCTTAGGCAAAGAAGAGCGAAGTCGGTTAACCAAACAATTTAAGAAAACACAAAGATCATTTGTAAAACTACGACGATAAATAAGAATCCGCGATTTAATAATGAGAACTTTTACCTTTGGAGCCCATACGCTCAACTAGTCTAGGCTTTTAGCGGAAGAAGAGTCTCCACATTAGAACCGAGGTCACTCCGAGGAAGAAGGAGCCTAAGATCGTCGTTCTTGGATAGGTGGCCAGAGTGGTGGAGGATGATGGTCGTCCAAGGATGATCCAACGTCCCTTTGATCTTTGCTCATCGATCACATCCACTAAGGTGTAATGGATACGGTCGATGTAATCTTCAATGGTATCGTCGAAATCGAAGCCCACGTCAAAGAACGGTGATTGGAGGATGTCAACTTGATCTTGGTCGTCATGCACAAATCCACAGTCCCATTCGGGTTCCGCCATGCATCCT
>NW_021320055.1:634807-655378 GCF_001605985.2 Dendrobium catenatum
CCTGGAGGGGAAGAGAGGAGTAATGTGAATTAAGTGGGGCCCATGGAGAGTAAATAAATTAATTAAATCTGAATTGTAATTTCAGATTTAATTATATTTTAAGTAACTTCCCCAAATAGATCTAGTCATGAGAGGGAAACGAATTCAAATTTCAAATAGCTCAAAATGTCATTAACTGCCTTGCCTTAAGAGGGATTCCTAATTAGGCAGTGAATTAACACGCCAGAATTTGGAATTCACGGGCTTGGCCAAAGCCAGAAGATTCGGTGGCAAAGGGGGCCTGCAAAGAGATGGTGGGCTGGGGGGGGGGAAGGAGGGCTCACGGCTTGGCTGTTAGCCGTGAGTTTGGGAGGCGGTAGAGAAGTGGCTGCACGAGAAGATCACCAGGCTGCTGGGACGAGTGCAAGGTTGCGGCCAAAGGCCTGGAGGGCCAATGAAACTGGCGGCCAAGGGAGCCAACCGCAGAACAGGGTGGGAGGCGGGATTGGTGGGTGAATTGGGTTGTGGGGAGAAAACCTCAGGATGACTATAATCCGGATGAAATTTCCTTGTGTTCTCACACTACTTGATCATAAAGAAAATCAGAAGAAGGTCTAGAACTCACAAAGAGATCATAAGTGGAAAATATTTTTTTCATTCATCAAAACTGAAATTACAATGCATGAGGCCTCATATAAATAGGCCAAAATGAAATAACAAGAAATGACACAAATGCCCTTCCGGGCTACATAAGCGACTCAATGCCCATAAGGGCAAAAGCGGAAAAACATCAAAATAAAATAAACTACTACATAAAATGATAAAATACAACTCATGCTCTTGGACGTCCATCTCCGACGTCTCATAAAGGTACATGTGTCGAAAATGCTAACGATGTCCTCATCATTTTCACCTCGGAAGAATGATTAGGACATCCGGCCGTAGAAAGTTTATTAGAGGAAGGATCAGAGATCTACGACTATGATCAGATTACTCTATTTTTGAGCATTTATTTATATTTGATTTATTATGTGCTATTTTTGTTTTTACCCCCATTTGAGGGAGTAGATTTATGTAACCCCAGGGGCACTTTGGTCATTTGACGTTTTTATTGTATTTTGTCTATTTATAGGCCTCACCTCCTCCTTGGGAGGGATGATAATTATTATGAATGAAAATTTATGCATTTTGTATCTTGTTGTGTTTGAGAGCCTTGAGAGTTCTTATGAGAGCTTATGTGAAGTCCTTAGGTGATGCCAAAGTAAGACCCGTGACCCGTTAGCTGTAGGAAGTGTCTGGGCTCATGGTTTATCTCCGCCTCCCCTATTGAGTTTGCCGCTACCATCATCTCCTCCCAAAGCTCCAACCGACCCTCTCCCTTCTCCTCCTAGCCTTGACCAAGCTCAACCTCCTCACATTCAAGCCTAGCCGAGCCATCACCCCCATACTTCACCTTGGTCGATCCTCCACAACCCCTCCCTCTCCTCATCATAGTCGCAGCCCCTCTTTGTCCTTGGCCGAAGCTTTCATGACCCCTTCCCCCCACTTTCCTTTATCCAAAATTTCAAATTAATCCTCCATCAATTTTCTAAATTAGCCTAGTTATAATTTTGAAAATCTGAATTCAAATTTGAATTCTCCTAAAAGCCTTGAATTCCTCTCCTAAATTGTTGGGTTATGTTTGAAAATATATCTCAATCAACCAATCTAAAATTTAATTGGAGATCCTAGTTAATTTCACTTCCTAAATTAGCCTAACGTTAATTTTGAAAATCTGAATTCAAATTCGAATTCTCCTAAAAGCCTTGAATTTCTTTCCTAAATTGTTGGGTTATGTTTGAAAAGATATCCCAATCAATCAATCTAAAATTTAATTGAAGATCCTAGTCAAATCCTCTTCTTAAATTAGCCTAGCATTAATTTTAAAAATCTGAATTCAAATTCAAAATCTCATAAAAGCCTTGAAGTCCATTCCTAAATTGTTGAGTTATGTTTGGAAAGATATCCCAATCAACCAATATGAAATTTAATTGAAGATCCTAGTTAATTTCTCTTCCTAAATTAACCTAACGTTAATTTTGAAAATCTGAATTCAAATTCAAAATCTCCTAAAAGCTTTGAAGTCCCTTCCTAAATTGTTAGATTATGTTTGGAAAGCTATCACAATCAACCAATCTAACAATTAATTGGAGATTTTATTTAATTTCTCTTTCCTTAACCACTAAGCTATAGTTCACAACTCCACTAAGGTTCCAAATCAGCCCCCTAATCATTTAGTGCTTGCCAGCCCCCCATTTTCACGCCAAGAGCTTGTTGTTTCCCTCCCAAATTATCCCAAAGACAGTCGCCTGCTGCTGAAATACAAGATCAGCCCGTTTCTCAGCCTCACTACCAGTTGTTCCAGGATTTGGCACCCACGTAGTTGTTGTCCAGAATTTTCGGAGGCATTAGAGTGCAGTCCGGGCGTGCAATCATGCGCTACCAAAAAGTCTAGGAATCATTTTGGTCAAATATTCTTTTCATTTTGATGTGCTTTAAAAAAAAAGTTACTTATTGTCTATATTATTATTTTTTGTCATTATCAATACTTTTGAATTCTAGGATCATGTGCGGACGAGCACATACAGGGCTGCAATCATGCGCTACCAAGATTCAATTGCTGGCAAGGTATATCAACACTTCATAGTTGCTGCAAAACATTTGAAAAATGAAAATATCTTTGTTTTTTCATCAGGAAAAAAAGAAAAAAGAAAAACTTAATAGATCATAAATTTCTTACCAATATTAATAACAATATATTCAGGTTGTAATGGATGTTGGGTGTGGCACAGGAATTCTTGCTATATTTTGTGCCCTTGCTGGTGCTAGGCGGGTAAGATATATCTTATTTCTTTCTGTAAACCCTAATGCTCCAATCTTTTGATGCACCGGCTTTCCCTTTTTATGCCTTTCCATCATGTTTTTATGACGCAAATTGATGCTTCTTTCCTTATGATTATCTTTTTTACTTTCTACATCTGCTATATTTGTTCAATAATATTGATTTGCAAGATCTGCTTCTGGTTTCAAGATTTGTCACTTAACTTGACACTTTCACGAAGAGTCAAACTGTAACCAGTCACTTCAAATAGTCTTTTCAAATGCATTTTTCCTTTGTGCAGGAAAAGAGATGAAACCTAAGCAGATTTGCTTAGGATTAGTGCTATGAAATCTCTTATTAGAGTAACTCAACATGCCAGTGATGCCAGTGAATGCTGATCATTTAATGCCCATTTCATGTACGGAAAGAATCAAAGTGTCGAGCTGGCATACTGACCATTCAGTGCCCACTTGATGCATAGCTAGGATCTAAATGTTGCTGCTTGTGTCCTTACTGGTGATATTCATGATTTGTACTTTTTCATGTGATTAGTGCAAACCTAGGTTGACATGCACGCAAAATATCACCATTCATAGTTTCACATAGTTTCACATCTTTTAGTTTAAGCAAAAATAAAAAAATTCTTTATGCAAAATTAAAGAAGACACTCAATTCATCTTTTCTTGATGCAAAATTAAAAAAGACACTTAATTCTTCCCAATCAATAATTTAAAACTTGACTTAGTTTGGATTCCATAAGAAATCTGAGATCAAATTTTCGTAACTTAAAAATAGAAACTAATGTGCATTGTGCACTGAACTTAACTAGATCTCAATAACACACATAAAATACTTAATTAAGAGTTTAGCTAAAAAAAGGCTGGGAGTCATCAATTTAAAGATTAAGAACTCATGTCGGTATAAGAAGAAGCATCACTCAGAAGTTTTCTTCAAGTCCTGCAGAGCGCTCAAAGAATTCACATTAGCAACTCATGTATTGAGAGGAAAAGAGGGATTTATTCAATCATTTATTGTACATTACATGTGGCAAGGGTTCTATTTATACTTTGTAAGACCTAAAATAGTAACTTTTAATGACCAAATTTGGCCTAAAGTTGCAAGTAATCTTTGGAAGCTTTCTTTAAGACGTGCTCTAAAAGAATTCACATTGACAACACACATGTATTGAATGGAAATGAATACAACAACAATTGTGCTGGGCGACAAGTGTGCTAGAGCTGCTCCCTGGAAGTGACGCGTTGTATGACCTGAATATAGCAATAAGTGTGCAAGGGCCGTTGCACTTGCACCTGAGTGTAGTGTTAAATAGGTAAGGGTTCCCACATCATGGATGAATGTGGGCAAAAAAACTAGTCCTTGACACTAAAATTAGGATATAAACTTGGAATATAGGTTTCCTTACAGGCAAATTAATGAAATTAATAGATATTATGATTCATAGGAAGATAAATATTCTATGCATTCATAAAACTAAATAGGTTGAAGAGAGAGTTAAGGAGATTGATAGTTTAGGATTTAAACTATGGTATTCTACTTAGAGTCATACTAGAAATGGTGTAGGTGTGATTATAGATAAGAGTTTAAAGGATAGTGTTTCTAAAAATTAATAGAATTGGAGATAGAATTATATATTTAAGATTGTTGTTGATATTAAGATTATTAATATTATAAGTGCTTATGATCCTCAAATTGATTTGTATATGGGTTCAAAATTAAAATTTTGTAATGACTTAAAATAATTAATTCAAAAGATAACTCTTAAAAAATTATTTTTTTATTGAAGGTGATTTAAATGAACATGTTGGTAGAGAGGTAGATGATTTTAATAGTATTCATGATGGCTATGGATTTGGAGCGACTAATGATGGTGGTAAGACCATATTAGATTTTTCTTTAGTTTATGATTTTGTAACTGCTAATACTTTATTTAAGAAAGTGATAAACATCTCATCACTTGTAAATAGATACAATAAACCTCAAATTGTTTATTTTCTTATAAGAAAATAAATTATAAACTCAAATTGATTATTTTCTTATATGAAAAATAAAACATTTAGATTTCAAAGTCTTGTGTGCCTTCGGTTGTCATGTGTGTGTCTTCCTTTTTGTTTTAAAATTTAAAAAAAAAATGGACAACCAAATCAAACTGCTGCAAGATGAAACTCCTATTCAAGAAGTATTTGAGCCTAGGGTCTTTGAAAGTCAGCCAACTATTCATTCGATTACAAATGATAACTTCCCAACAATAGAATGGGTACCACTTCAAGCAAGTTCTACTGATCCACTACAGAACGAACTTCTCAAAATGCGAAGAAAACAATATTTTTGTGCTGAGAGATATGAAAATAAGCAACGTCTACTTCAATAAGAAGTTGAGCAAGAAAAAGAAAAGATCGGAAGGAAGTATGACCCTCTAATACAGGAAACTAAGAAGGAATATTTTCATTTTGAAAAGATGGAGATTCTAGAAAAATTTTGATAAATTGTTTTGCATAAAGTTGCTAATGATGGAGAACCAACTGATCCTATGGATATAGAGTCTATGCCATTTTTAATTCCAATTCAAACATGATGATCTTGTTGAAGATGTCATAGATATCCGTATTACCCAAACATGACAAGAGGTGGACCATCAATTCTTAATTAAATGGAGTGGACATCCTTTGTCCGATTGTTCTTGGATTGGGGCTGTGGAGTTGCAACGTCGTCATTCAGATATTTTCCAGCATGTTACTGAGGCATTCTCATCAAGGGATGAGATTCCTCCAACATGGGAGAATTGATGCAGTCAAGATTTCCAAATTTATGTTTTCTTTATTTTTTTTGTGTTTCTAGCTATCTTTCTCTTGTGACTTTTCCTTTTTGTTTGTTGAATTTCCTTGCTGTTTGCTGATTTTTCTTGCTATTTGCTGAATTTCCTTGCTGATTTGCTAAAACTCATTGCTGTCTTTTCCCTCTTATGTTATCTTCTCATATTCCTGCTATTGTTTGGTCTTCCCTAAGTGGTTGTTTGTTCTTCCCATATTGTCTATTGGACTTCGATTTTCCCTCATGGCTCTTCATTTCCCCAGCTACCCCTTCAATTTTCTTGCTGTTTTTACTGCTTGCTGCTTATTTTCCCTGCCGTAGCTACGCAGTTTCCTCATTTGTTGAAACCTATGCTGGATGCATTATTTCCTAATTATTGGGATGATTTGGAAGAGTTTTTGGCTGTTTTGGAAGGCTTCTATTGGCTGTTTGGGTGGCAAATTTAAGTGAGCATTTAATATCATTTTTCCTTATTTTTCTATATAAGGTGGCTGATTTCTTTGTGGAAAAAAGAGTGAGTTGTGAAGAATTTTTTGAAAGTGAAACCTGCGGGTTTATATAGTTGCGAGCTATTTTCTTCTACCTCTCTATCTTCTAAAACTTTGTCTCGGACTTCTATCTACTTATTCTCTCCACATTTCTCATTCTTCCTCTATCTTTCTTCTCAAAACTTTGATAAGTTGTATGGTGTCGTTGCGTCGTGTTTTATTTTAAGTTCTAAGGTGTTGTGTCCTTTTTTATTTGAAGTTTTAAGGTGTTGTCTTTTTATTTTGAAGTTGTAAGGTGTGTTTGTGTTTGTTTAAGCTATTGTGGGATATAATAGTTTTGTTTTGTTCTATCTGTGTTTGTCTATGTTTTAAGGAAAGAAAGTCTTTAGTTTGCAATTCTAATGTTTTTTAATATTGCATCAATGGTGGTTAGACCTGCAATTTGTTATGGTACAAAATGTTGGCTATTAAAAGAGAAGTATAATATTAAGTTAAGTGTTGCTGAGATGAGGATGCTCAGGCAGATGAGCGGCTTTACTCTTAAAGACATGATATGGAATGAGCATGTACGTGAAAAGGTTGGAGTAGCTTCAGTGAAAGATAAGATTAGAGAGAGCCGCCTTAGTTAGTTTGGTCACATAAAACGGCGGCCTTCCAATGACCCGGTTAGGAAAGTAGATGTATTAAATTTGACTTATGTTAAGAAAGGTAGAGGTAGACGTAAAAAGTCTTAGAAAATATTAGAAATGACATTTTTATTAGATTTAAATGAGAATTTAACTCTTAATAGGACACAATGTAGAAAAAAGATTCACGTAGACGACGACACAATGTAGAAAAAGATTCATGTAGATGACCTCACATAGTGGGATAAAGGCTTGATTTTATTGTTATTGTTGTATGTATTGAATGGAAAACTATGATCTTATTCAACCATTCATTAAAAATTACGTGTCAGGTGTCCTACCTATGTCACATAAGACCCAAAATCAGTAACTTTTCAAAAAATCAAATATGGCCTATAACTGCTAGTTTCAATTCATTCAGCATAAAAAACAGAGGTTCAAATGTTTTTTTTTCAAGTCCAGGTCCATCATCGCCAACGTAAACTTTCTAATTTTAGAAAAAAGATTGTAGGAAGGAAATTGACTCTGCCGCAAAAAAGGAAAACCTAAGAACGAAAGAGCTGTCTTAAACAAATACAGGAAACCCGAAAACCTGAAGTAACTATAATTATAATAGATGGAACTCCTCTCAACATATCTTGTGGTCGAAGCTATAGTAAGGATGGGGACAAGCTGACAAACAATAATCGAAGACAACCAATAACAAAAGAAAGATGCAGGGAGTGCTGCAACCTATTGAAATTTGAATAATCTCGATGCTTGTTGAATTGAAACCACTTGCAATAATAAACCAAAGTCTGTAGCTTCTTAATGTCTAAATATGGACTAAAAGTGCAAGTTTTAATTCAATCAACCTAAAAACAAGAGTTCAAATCTTTGTTTTCAAGTCCAGGTCCATGATCACCAACTCACCCATTCCAATTTATTAGAAGATTGCAGGAGGAAAATCAACTGTGCTGCAAAAGGGAAAGGCTGAGCAGGAACGAGCCGTAAAAATCAAACACAATAAACTTCTATAGCAAAACAGGTAAAGGAGGTATAGAATGCCCCTTGAAGAAGGAAAGAGTCACATAAGACAACTAAAATTAGAGCAGTTGAAACTCTTCACTACACTTCTCGCGATTGAAGCTATAGTAGGGATGGGGAAAAACAACAATTGAAGGTATTGAAAAAAGAAAAACATAGTGAGTGCAACAACTTATTGGAATTTGAACAATACTTGATGCTTTTTGATTGAAACCACTTGCAACAGCAACGTAATTGAAACAATATAAAATATATATTTTTCTCGTAAGAATCGTCATCTTAGGCATGTTACATCCAATAAATGAACTAGAAAACAAAAACCATAAATGAAACATTTAAACATCACAATTCAGAATATTGATGCACTTACCTTAAAGTCTTTCATCATTTGTTTCCAACGAGTATGCACTTTCAAATTCCCATCACCATGACTAACTGTTCTAGTACTTGGTAGGAAAGCAAGATTATGGAGCTTAAAAAGAATAGTATAGATATTTATGTTTATATACACACGAGTGAGCTTGATGTAGGCTTTGGCCACTTTTAGCTGCACCAAGGTTATTGTTGGCATGTTACTTCCTGTGTTATTGGCATGGTGTTGCACGAACTGCTATCTGAACTCATTTTTTAAACCACGGAAAGCTCAGTGGCATTTGCTTTATCTTTGTTTGGTTATTTAAGGAAGGGGTGAACATACCAGAGATATTGATGCAAGCAAAAATTTGGGAAAATCCCCAAATTTTTGGGAGCAAAATCTAAAACTTCATAGGAAATAAAAATTACATAAAAGAACACAAAAGACAACTTTTATAATAAAAAGATACTTACAAACTTTGACACAAATACAAACATAAACATAAAAACCTAAACTTGCATTTCATTTTCTTTGAGAAGAAGGATACAATTGGAAGAGAACTTGCGGATAGAAGAAAGAGGTAAGGAGCCGAGACGAAGGAGGAGAAGCTCGCAAGCTTTCCTAGAAGAAGAGAGGAATGGAACAAGCTCTTAAGCTTTTCCACGACGAAACCCGCGGGTTTAGGCTCCCAAAAATCACATTATATCAACCTATAAAACATACAAAACACCTTTTATTTATATGGAGTCAAATATTCCATAATTACCCTAATTAAAACCAATTAAAAGAGATAAAATGGAAGGTCAAGAGGTTGTCCAAAAACATCACCTAAACAGCCAACATTCACTTCAAAACAGCAGCTGAAAAGGCTCACAAAAATAGAGAAAAGTAGCCACGGGAAAGGAGCAGGCAACACAAAACAATTCTAAAAAATCAGCACAGGAAACGGGTAGGAGAAGCCATGGGAGCACAGTCAGGGAGGGACCCGAAGAGCCATCCCAGAACCTGGGATGGAGAAGCCACGGGAACATAGCGAGCAAGTAGCACAGGAAACGGGTAGGAGAATTCACGGGAAAGCAGCCAGGAGGAAAACCGAAAAAGCAACCAGCACCTAGCATCAATTCACGGGATAGCACAAGGAGAAACCAAGGAGACACAAGAAGGGGAAGAGACAAAGGCTGCGAAGGGAAGAAACCTAAGAGTCACAAGGGGGAAATGAACCTAATTAAAGATAAATTTATGAGCTGAATTAAGTAGAAGAAAAGTATTTATGAGCTGACATCTAGTATAGGAAATTAAAGCTTACCAAAAATTAAACCCCCCATTGCCTATATCAATTCTCCTCCGGTTGAAAGAACTCATCTCCCGATGAGGTCACTTTAGATTTGATCCAAGGAGACGAAGTAAGCGCATCAAGCTCTTGAATCTTGTCTTCATATTTCTTCAAAATTTCTTCTCGTTCTTTCTTAAATTATTCTTGCAGATGCTTCTTTTTCTTCAAATAATTTTTCATACTCATATGCAATCACGACTGAAGTTTGTATAGTTCATTCTGTAGGGGGTCTGTCGAACTTCCTTCCGTCGGAACCCATCTGTCCATTAGAATAATTTCTTCGATATCTTTGGATTGATTTTCATTCACCACTAGATCACTGTTTTTATCTTTCTTCATTTTTTCTAAAAGAAGACTCAACAAAATTTAAATCACTTGATAACAAGACTCACACAACAACTGTTATGACTCACCAAGACTCACCTGACGAACCTGCTCTGATACCAAATTGATGCAAGCAAAAATTTGGGAAAACCCCAAATTTTTGCGAGCAAAATCTAAAACTTCCTAGGAAATAAAAGTTACATAAAAGAACACAAAAGACAACTTTTATAATAAAAAGACACTTACAAACTTTGACACAAATACAAACATAAACATAAAGACCTAAACTTGTATTTCATTTTCTTTGAGAAGAAGGATACAATTGGAAGAGAACTTGTGGATAGAAGAAAGAGGTAAGGAGCCGAAACGAAGGAGGAGAAGCTCGCAAGCTTTCCTAGAAGAAGAGAGGAATAGAACAACCTCTCAAGTTTTTCCACAACGAAACCCGCAGGTTTATGCTCCAAAAAATCACATTATATCAACCTCTAAAACATACAAAACACCTTTTATTTATATGAGAAAAGAGGGCAGCCAAACAGTCCATAATTACCCTAATTAAAACCAATTAAAAGAGATAAAATGGAAGGTCAAGTCCAAAAATCACACCTAAACAACCAACATTCACTTCAGAACAGCAGCTGAAAAGGCTCACAAAAACAGAGAAAAGCAGCCACGGGAAAGGAGCAGGCAACACAAAACAATTCCCAAAAACAACACAGGAAACCGGTAGGAGAAGCCATGGGAACACAGCCAGGGAGGGATCCGAAGAGCCATCCCAGAACCTAGGATGGAGAAGCCACGGGAACACAGCTAGGGAGGAACCCGAGCAAGCAGCACAGGAAGTAGGTAGGAGAATTCACGGGAAAGCAGCCAGGAGGAAAACCGAAAAGACAACCTGATGTGATACCACATGCGAAGGAGCTTCTTAAGAAAATTAAAAGTGATTGACAATGGAATTACAATCAAGAGCTTATTGAGATAACAAGTAAAATCATTAAAGGTTCTTAGTTGTTAACTTGCTTAGGCAAAGGAGTACAAGTAGATTAACCAAAAACTCATGGATAACCAAAGATAGTAGCAATACCAAAAGCTATTAATCAACAATCCGCAACGAATTGCTCGTCGATGACGTCTACGAGCGTGGGGAGGATGCGATTCAAGTAGTCTTCAACGGTGTCGTCGAAATCAAAGCCCACATCAAAGAACGGCGATTGGTGGATGTCGACTTGACCTCGATCGTCATGCACAAATCCAAAGTTCCATTCGGATTCCGCCATGCATGCTTGGCGTCGGAGAATCTTCCACACGAAGAGAGGAAGAACGTGGTGTTGAAAGTGAGTACTTGTCGTTTGATAAGATGGGAGAGGAGGGGAGAGGGCCGGCGGGAATCTCAAGGAGAGAGGGTGGGGGCCGGCGGGTGCAAGAGGAGGAGGCTAGGGCTTGAGGGAAAATTGGTTTTGGGGAATTATGGAAGGGATTACTCAAATCTGAAATTTAATTTCAGTTTGAGTAATTTAGGAGGGAATAGATTTGAATTTGAACTTTCAAATCCATTGGAATTAATGCCTTGATTAGGGAATTAGTGGGGAGTTTAATATGGGGGGTGGCCGGCGGTTTCAAGAGAGGAGAGGGAGGAGTTTTAAACAAAACCTGAAATTAATTTCAGGATTTGAAATAAAAGGGTGGGAATTAATTTGAAATCAATTGGATTTCAAATTTGGGGAAGGGGAGTTAATTAGCAATTAATGGGAATAATTCCCACTAAGGGTCGGCGGCATGCTAAGAGAAAGAGAGAGGGAAATTCAAGGGAAAAGGTTTCCAATCTGGGATGATGACGTGGCAATAGGTTTCATAACTCCAATTTGAATCAAATTGAAATTGAATTCCATCATGAAAACCTTCCTAAATTTGGAGTTCCGAATTAGGAAAGAATTCGAAATTTCGAATTTCAAATTTTTAAATTGTGTAGGGAAGAGGTTGGGTGGGAGAAGGGAAGTTTCCGGCGAGGTGGCCGGCCGGGGTTGAGGTGGTGGTTGGCGGCGGGTTCCCAAGGGGCGGCGACAATGGGGGTGAGGCGGGATTTCTTGTAGTGGAGGGAAAGAAGATGAAGGAAAACGCGAACGAGAAGATAGAAAAGTCTAACCACGAGCCGCGGACTCTTCCAACGACTGGTGGGCCTTGCGATTTGTTCCCCTTGAGCTCTCTCCCTTCTCAAGCCCTCATGCAAGAAGAAGTAGAAACCAAAAGCAATTTTTTCATTCAAACATTCATTAGCTATTACAAGATAAAAGACCCATATATATAAGTCTCAAGCATACATGAATAAATAAAGACTAAATTGCCCTCAGGGCCCCAACATGACTCAACTCAACATAAGGGTACAATAGGAAAATATAAAAATAAAAATGCATAAACAATTAGAAAAATAAGCTCTGAATCGTGGCCATCGATCGGTGATGCTTCCGGCTATACACATGTTTGGACTTTGGATCGATGTCCTCATCACAACCAGCACCTAGCATCAATTCACGGGATAACACAAGGAGAAACCAAGGAGACACAAGAAGGGGAAGAGACAAAGGCAGCCAAGGGAAGAAACCTAAGAGCCACAAGGGGGAAATGAACCTAATTAAGGATAATTTATGAGCTGAATTAAGTAGAAGAAAAGTATTTATGAGCCGACATCTAGTATATGAAATTAAAGCTCACCAAAAATAAAACCCAACTTGTTTTGACCCCCCCTTGCCTACATTAGATATATTTTGTTAATTTGGTGAATTGTTTAATATTTGTCCAACTGGCAAAATGCTTTACATAATGCATTTTATTTTTATTTTTTCACTTAAAATTTGTTTTTTTTTTCCCTCTTTTGAAGAAAAGCAGGTCATTCCCTTCCATATGCCATACATGCAGTTGCAACATTCTTTTATACATTCTGAATGCTTTGTTCTTATAAAACTGATGGTCTTTAGGTATATGCAATAGATGCAAGTGACATCGCATTTCAGGTACTTGTTCTTTTGACTGTGATCCTTGGCATAGCTTCATATTACTTTTTCTTTTGTTGTTTTGCTTTTTTTAATACCTTTACAGGCTTAAATATTTGCTCAAGCCAAATCAAGGGTGATTCATTGTGAGAGTATTACTCAGCCACATTTTATTTTTTTTGCTTCCTTATTTGAAGGAAAAAACTTTTTTATGTTCCAATTTTTATTTTCTTCTTGTTAGATGATAATAGTATAATCATGAGCTTTTGAGCTTTTTTCCAAGTTCAGTTACATACCTTAAAAAGTTCATAGGTTATTTGTTAATTCATTATGTCTAACTGTAAATTGGTTTATTTTAAATGAATAGAATCATACGCTGATCTGATCTTTGCTCAAGTTTTTTTCCTAGCTATAAGCTATGATCGATATCTACTTGATCTTTTAATGTGTCAAATACCTTGATTCATTTGCATATTTGAGTTCTGAGGATGGCTCTTCTTAGATCAGGGCTTTTAGGGCGACCAAGTGGATTTGTAAGGATACCCTTGGAGGTTCCCTAAGGTTCTCATTTCCTGAATTTTGATGAGGCAGATTGATAAATTGACCCCATAAAAATATTAATGTTCTTTCCTTGTGTTTTTACTATGGTATCAAAAAGGACAATTATCTTCTAACTGATGTGAAACGTAATGCATGGAAACAAGAACTGCTTGGGAATTTTAATAGAAGATTATTAAAACTTTGCTAGTTATAGAATTAATGCTTACCCAAGTTAGGCTTTCAAAATTATCAAATCGAAATTAAGTAAGGCATGCGGTTACAACTAGATTAACGGGACAATATCAAATTGACAACATAATAATAGATAGAGTAATGTTATGGAAAAACAATAATCCACGGCTAACAAATAGAACTTTTCACCTTGGGTCCCTCACTCAAGCTCTTGACGGTGGGGTTTTAACGGAGGAAGATTGAGAGCAAACCGAGCAATGCCACTAAGAGAGAAATGGTGCCCAAAGTCTTGTCCGTTGGGGAAGTAACCGGCGACGGGGAATCCACGGGATGACTAGTGAGCATCCAATGTCCGGGAAGGTTGTGCTCCTCGATGGAAGGTACACCAAAGAAATAGGAGATATGAAGCTTTGGCGTTGACTGAAATTGCTGGACAGCAGCTGTCCAGCACTGGATCTCCTTTGGGCAGCAATTGGGGTAGATTCTGGACGGCTAAACAGCAGACTAGCTTGCTTTGGACGTCAAGGCAGCAAGCTATTTTGCTCCGGGAAGCTTCTAGACAGGAAACTGGGCTGTTTCTGAAATCTGGACAGCAATTCCTAAAGCATGATCAGCAGCTTGGGTTCCCTGGATGGCTGAACGGAAACAGAACCTCGGCTGGAGCCTTAGGATCACAAAAGAAAAAGCTGGGACAGCAATTTGCAAGATTTGGAAATGAGGACAGCCACTGTAAACGTCCAGAATTTTACCAAATCTGAAGTTTATTTCAGATTTAAAATAAAAACTGCAGTTTTAATTTCAATGTCAGATTTGGAATTTGAACTTAGAGAAAGAAAGGGAGGGGAATTAAAGAGGTATTTAAGTAGTGTTTAAGTGGGGATTGGAGAGAGAAAAGAGGAGGGGGTGGCCGGCCCCATGAGGAGTTGAGAGAGCCATCAGATTAATGATGTGGCCTCTCCTGAGAAAATCAGGGAATTATTAAATCTGACATTTAATTCTCAGGTTTGCTATCACAGGAAGTCAGGAAGATTTCCTCATTAGCTTGCCTCTAGAGACGTTGGAATTCTTCCGTTAAATGAGAAGAAGTAAAATAGCCTAACTTTCATAATAGAAGGGGCTGTAGAATAGGAAAGGAATTAAGGTTTTTGCATTGAAGTTCAAATTTTGAAACGGGTTGCTGGTGGGCAGATGTGGAGTGGCTGTGGGAGCGGGAGGGAGGGACGGCCAGCTGCTTGGTCGCAGGGAAGGCCGACGGTGGAGCTTGGGGGGTGGTGGGGAATTGAGAAAAAGAAGGGGATTTCGGCTAAGTGGGGGAGAAAAGATTGGGGAGAAGAACAAAGAAATTTCAAATGACAAACCTTGAACACCAATCCACCGGTAGAACTCACAAAGAGATCTCCGACGGTCTCCTCTTCAAGAACTCACAAAGAGATCTTTAGAGGTTTCATTAACTCACAAAGAGAACAAAGAGCAAATTTTCATTTCATCCAAAACTAACTATTACATAAAAAAATGGCCATATATTGGCCTCCAAATGACAAAGAAAATAAAAGACTAAAATACCCCTTGGGATACAATAGCGACCAAATACCCATAAGGGCAAAAGCGAAAAAACTGAAAAAATAAAATAAACTACTAAATAAAATGACTCAAAATAAAACTCATGATCGTGGCCGTCGATCTCTGGCGTCTCCTGATGGTACATGTGTCGAAATCTCTGACGATGTCCTCGTCACTAACTGATGTGAATCAATGCGAATTGCACATAGAAAATTAATAGAAGTATTGATTCAAAACTTGCTACCAAAACTCTTTGCTTAATCAAGTTGAGTTCACGAATTAGATGACGATAAATTAAGTAACGACAAGAAATCACATTTAGAGATTAGAAGACTTTCAAAATAACATCAATAATTCAAGTAGTGCAAATGGCTAAGAATAACAAAGCCCCAAATTTAAAATTTAAATCCTTCACCTTAAGATCCGTCACTCATGTTTATAGTGGTGGCTAGCGGAATAGGACCGTAAGTAGGCTCAGCGACGCTTCTAATAGGCAAGTGATCTTGAGAGGACTTGTCGCTGGGGAGGGAGCCGGATTCGGAGGAATTGGTGGACGGCCTTCAATGATCCACGTGTAGACGGAGAAGTGGTCGTCAATGGACTCCACTAGTGGTGGTAGAATCCGATCCAAGTATTCCTCGACAGTGTCGTCAAAGTCGAAGCCGACGTCGAAGAAAGGTGACCGGAGAATATTGACCCTTCCGCGGTTGTCGTACTCAAACCCGAAGTTCAATTCGGGTTCCTCCATACATTCTTGACGGCAAGAGTGAGCGGTCGCCGCGAGACGTTCTCAAGTGGAGGAGAGAAGTGGCTCGGGCGTGGGAGGAGAAACGGCCAAGAGTAGGTGGGTTAGAGAGGTTCGGCCAAGGTGGGAATCCAAATAAGGGTGCAGGAATTTCTGCAGAAAATTTAATTTTGGAGAGGTTAATGGGGTGGATTTAATTTGAAATCCAAATTAAATCTAAGGGGAATTATGGGCGGCCAAGGGAGGGAATTGGGGGCTGATTTTGTGGGATTAATGAGGTGATTAGGAGAGAGAAAGGGGCCCAATGAAGGGGCCGGCCATAGAGAGGAAAGAGGGAGGAGTTTATTTTGGTGAGTGGGGACCACAAAATCAATTTCAGAATTTGAGCAAAAGCTGAAATTAAAATTTCAGTTTTATTAGTAATAGGAGGTTTCTTAATTAAAGCAATTAATTGAATTGGATTTGAATTTCGAATTCAAACTCAATTCTAATTTATTGGATTGCAATAATCAAGGGAGCAATTTAGGAAACCTTTAATGGCCATAGAATTCCTAAAATTCAGAATTTGAAAATTGACAGAGGAGGGAAAAAGGAAGGCGGCGGCAATGTGGACAGGAGCCGGCGGCTGAGGGTGGTCCGGCGGTTGCTGGCCGGAGGAGGGGTCGGCGGGTGGAGCTGGGCAGGTCGGCGGATGGGGTTTGGCAGGCCGGCGGGAGGAACTTGCAGGGATCGGGCTGGGCTGTGAAGCCGGCGGCCTGACTAGATCCCAAGGGGTCGGCGGCACTAGGGAGGGGAGGGAAAAAACTGGAGAAAACTGAGATTTTCTCTGTCTTTGGACCCTCTTACTTCAAGATTTCTTCACAACTCTACTTCCACACAATAAGCTTGGACTAATTCTAGAACTCACTAAGAGATCTAGTTCTCCCTTTGAACTCACTAAGAGATCAAAGGGAAATGCACTCACAAAGAGAACAAGGGGATAATTTTCATTCAACCAAAAACTAAAACTTCCAATGCATCATGCCTCATATAAGGAGGCTCAAATAAAAGAAAATGAAAAGACATAAACGCCCTCTGGGCTACATAAGTAGAACAATGCCCTCAGGGGCAAACTAGGAAAACTAAAGAAGTACACATGACATAAGTTGTAAATAACTCAGAAGTAGAGGCTCTGGATCGTAGCCATCGATCTGCGCCGTCGGCGATGGTACACGTGTCGAAATCTGATGTCCCCATCACTAACATTCAAATTGTGAGCCCGGTGGCTCAATTGCTCATCACTTTGTTCTAATTTTTTTATGTTAATATCTAAATATTGCAAGCATCAAGATTAAATGGGAATGAATATGCTATATGAAGAACAAACCAGAAAAATGTGCTGAATGCAATTAGACAATATAGTTATATACACAGGTGCAAGTTTATTATCACCTTGTCGTGACAAAAGACTGATAAAACTTCTATTGAATTTTGTGCAATAACAATGTTTGTTTTGCGCCTAACACTATGCTATAGATAAAGCAAGGTTAAAATATGGTGTCTTATTTTATGATCAATGTGCCCAATTATTTTGCACTATAGATTCTCAATTTTGGTGGAGCAGTAGGTGCAGCTGCAAGTGTCATTCAACCTCACTTACGAGACAGTTTTCCTTGGCATTGACCACCTTGCAAGATAATTGTGCTCCAATTGCAACAAATTCTTCTTGGATGAAGTTCCGATCTCATAGATGATGCAACAATGAACTCTCCAAGAATGTCAATGTTTCACCAAATTAGTCATCATCGCTGGCTGTCTGCTGTGGCTGCCAGCTATCTGGGTTCAGTTTTCAACCTAAAGAGTTGATGGTTGATGCTGTGAAGCTGTCTGGGGTTTTAGCGGACTGAAATAACTTTGAAATATTTTCATTGAATGCTGCAGAAAATTCTATGTACAACAGTGTTGTGGTTGTTTCGGAACACAATGGCATATAGAAGGATTTTTTTTTTGCTGTGAGGTTGTAAAGGTTTGGCAATGCATTGGGATAAAATGTAGTTCTACAATTCACTGCTTTCTAGAATTGTTAATGACATAACTTGGATTCATTAAGGGCTGCCTGCGGTGCAATATTAAGGCTACCATTGGAGTTAATGTAGTTTTGTAGTGCGAAGAAGAGGGTTTACGGCAAAACATGAAGCTGATGATGGAGCCAATGGGCACGGAAAAGAAGAATAAAATCGGTGAGATGGATGGTATGCAAAAGAGGTGGTATAGATGGGACGAGAGATTGTATTTTTTTAAATGACTCCGCATATGTAATAAAGCACTAGTCTAGTCTTTCTTTTACTTGTTCTAGGTATACCAGTTTTTTAGTGATGTTGGTCTACTAAGTATTATAAATACTTCTCTAGTTGTAAAGATTTATTATTGAATGAAATATTGTTGGTTTATCCCTCTGTAGTTTCTCTTCTTTCCTCTTTTCTTCTCTTGGAGTCTACACCTACTCGAAAGGTGCATTCCCCTTCGTAATATGGATTAAGAATCATATCAATGGTTCTCTCTTGTTGCACTAACCTCACCTTCCCTCTTGTCACACCCCAAGATCTAAATTGGAATAAACATTTATTTTAAATAATCTACCAAAGCTTTTATGAATCATCAATATAAATTCATATATTCAATGGAAGCAAATCTATATATCATATACATCAAAATATAAAACTATAGTCCTTCCTCAAAATTATATTTACAATAGCCAGGATATCATTACAATCAATAATCTATCTCAAGCACCGGACTACAAAAAGAAAACAAAATACAAAGCTAACAAAAAGAGAAACCTGAAGATCTCAATCAACCTCACTCCAAAGAGTCCTCATTCCTTCCCTAACTTGAAATCAATAAAATAAAATAATGAGATCACAAAGCCCAGTAGAAACCCAAAACTCATTAAAGCTTTCAATGGAAGATTCAAGAATCAACATACATGCTCATCTGAATCAATAGAATCAATAACTTTCAATATCATTAATTATTAGTTATCAATTGTACAAATCAATATGACTAGTATGAAAAATAGGAATCATTACCCTAAAACCCTTAAATCAACAACTGGTACGAGAACGTAAATATATCAATAATCAATAAATTAGTATTATAGAGAACAACACATTGGTATTATGATTATTCATTTTTATCATTCTGTCAATGAGGTGAATTAGGAATGTAAAAGTGTCATATCAGTATGCTATGTATCAGTGGGGTTGACATATACCTAGTATGGTAGTTTATAATCTATAAAACCATGGAACTATATATGTATAAACATCAATAAGAACATGAATAAGAAATGCATGAATCAATTATATGCTATCAATATCATATAGTTTAAGCAAGGTAGGTCATCCAGCTTTAATGTGATTTTTTCAACATTTTTAACCCCAACTATTTTCCAGTTGGTCATCAATCATATCCATCACACGTATCATTTATTTAGTAAATTAATTATCATGACATATGAATTTCAATAATTTATAAAGAGCCGTCACTCCCTACCCATCGGTATAATTTGTTCATCGGTTACATGCTACTACTAGGTTCATACCACAAGTTTTTTATTTTAAGAAAAGCTTGTCAGACTACCCTCTTGCGTAGAGTATTATGTTTTAAAAGCTAACCCGTATTAATTATAGTATTAAAAGTCAACCTCCCTTGCTTACATGCAAATGTTACCTTTATCTTGAATCAATGTTATTTTGTTTTTCTTTAATGTATGAAATGCAAGAATCTATAAAATACAGGAAAATTTGTACACTAGCTAATAGCTTCAGTAAATCATAACTTTTATTTTACTTGGTAAAATTTAATAATATTAAGTTAAAATGTCCATATCAATCATATACCAAAAGTTACACGATAAAAATAAGATAAATCTAGAGAAAATGTATTTTTATCATTTTTGGGGTAAACTTAATCAATACATTTGATATCATTGAAAACAAAAATAGGTTTTTGGTTATTTACTACGATTAGAAGACTTTTCTCAACTGAAGTAACATGCGAAAAATGACCAAAATCCGATTGTCTCTCTTTTCCTTTTCTCCTCTTCGTCTCCCTTTCCCTCTCTCCTTTGGCTCCTTCCTGGCCAAGCCAAATGAAATGAGGGCTGAGGCTTTAGTGCTTTAGGTTTTAATATACATTAAAACACTGTTTGTGGCCTAGCGCCACTGAGTTAAAACCCTCGGTGTTGCTGTGCCAAATTATTTTCAAATTTTTCCAAGACTAGAGTGATGAGGACATCGTCAGCATTTTCGACACGTGTACCATCAGGAGACGCCCGAGATCGACGACCACGATCATGAGTTTTATTTTGAGTCATTTTATGTAGTAGTTTATTTTATTTTCAGTTTTTTCCGCTTTTTCCCTTATGGGTATTTGGTCGCTATTGTAGCCCAAGGGGCATTTTAGTCTTTTGTTTTCTTTGTCATTTGGAGGCCTATATATGGCCCTTTTCTTATGTAATAGTTAGTTTTTTGATGAATGAAAATTTTGCCACTTATGATCTCTTTGTGAGTTCACCCTCCTCGATCTCTTAGTGAGTTCGTAGGAGAAGCTAGATCTCTTTGTGAGTTCTAGGTTTTCCTTGTTTTTCGTTTTCTTTAGTTCTCTTGATCAATTCGTGTTGTAGAGATTTGGATTGAAGCCACTAGTGGGAGATTGGATTTTCATGTTTTGAATCCCAAGAATTT